>NC_056732.1:86974643-86982143 GCF_019279795.1 Protopterus annectens | reverse complement strand
CAGTTGCCTCTTTTCTTTCAAAATAGGCCATTATTTGTAGAATAAAATTCCTTTCTAAGACTGACAGTAGTATTGTTTTTTTTTTTGGGGGGATGAGAGATACAATACCCAAATATGTTCTGTATGATTTACTTTTTACTGCTTCTGCACTAAAAGTGCAGTAAACAACTCATGATTTGTCACTGTGAAGACCTCTCTTTTAAGCCAAGAAGAGAGGAGGTGGACCCTCCAACTCCTTGGTCTCAATTTTCTATGGGGGTGGGCACCCATATTGTTAAAAAACTGCAAATGGTATATGTACCACAGACCTAAGCCTGCTGCCTCTGTGATTTCTGTCTCTAAGCCATGCAGAATGGAAGAGTCAATCAAAAAATTAACAGTTAAAAGTTGTGTCTTGACCTGCTTCATCTGTTGTATTGCAAACGTCAAAATCACAGATCACATTTGTGAGGTGTTTGTACTGACAGAGACATTTGTCAGATTTTCTCTCAAAAGTTGCTGCACTAAAAGTTACTCCCCACTTCCTGCCTGCTTGATATAGATTGAGAAGCTGACAGCAGCCCTGCTGAGGACTTGGGGGAAGCTGTCCACAGTCCCTTCCTCAGCCTTTTCTGTTGGGAATAGGGACACCCTAGCATTGTTATCTCCCAAAGAAAGGACTTCAGAGCTCTCTTCACTAGCCCTTTTGTCTTTGGCGCTGGTTCCAAAGATGCCTGACTTGACCCTTTTGATGTTGATGCCTGAGGTTGTGATGTTGATGTCAGCACCATTTGCTTTGGTAGTGACAGCTTCACTATTGACTGTTCCTTCAGTGTCTATTTTTTTAAAGCCATCTCTGCCAGTACCTGCGTTGCTTAACTGCTGAACTGGGCTTGGGATTTTGGTGTTAATGTTAGCACCAGTCCCTTCTGCATCCACGTCAGCCCTGTGGCTAGCCTTGCTTGTGATCTCAATAATAAGTCAGCCATTAAATTCAAATTGCATGTTCGATCAGCACTCTTCATTGCATTGGCTTTCTTGATACAGTCTGCCTCCTCAGCACTGACACCAAGGACATCCACAGAGCATTGTTTCTCTGAGAGCATGACCCTACCACTTTTTATACAGTAGAAATGAAAGACCAAAGGCCTTGTGAAGCCTTCCCCCATGACCTTGGCTCTCAAATGCATGCATTCCTTCTCTTTGTACGGTTCTTCATTTTTGATTCCAAAGAAAGCATTGTGCAAGAAGAAACATTTGAATTCCCTGAAGTGATGAAGCAGAGTGGGAATTACCCACTGACCCCATGCTTTTACCATAGAGGACACCGCAGCACTTTTTTCTGTTTAACAAGCAATCTTTCTTGTTAGTATCTGTTCTGGAACACTTCATCAGTGACAGCCAATTTGTCTTGGAAGATCCTCGATACAGAGCAGTGTTTTTTTTCCCAGAAAGGCTGACCATATCTTCTAACCATCTAGACAGTGGAATATTTGGTCGGAGACCCCCAGGACATATAACCTGGTCTCTGGAGCTGCCCTAAGGAAGGCCTCAATTTCCCAGAGCCACATAGTCCTGCCACCACATAGTCTGTAGTTATGGACCTCTTAAGGAAGTGAGCTTACACATTCTTAAATTTTTCCTTGACAGTGCTAAACTACCTTTGAGGAATGGCTGATGCCATTGAACTGCCCTGACACTAATACAGTTATCAAATGACCTCTTAAATAAGCACTCTTGAGTCATCAGCTGTTTCTAACACAACGTTGTGATGTACAATACTTGTAACATCAGTGAAGGTTGAGTTAAAGCTATGGGATCTAATATTGCTTTATGATGTCATATTTGGTTCAGGTTGACTGAGTTCTCTTGACGGCAATTGAGCTTCATTGGTTATTCCTTCAATGGCCCATGTATTCTTGCCTCTTTAATTAATGAATGCTTGGAAAAAAATGGAAAAGCAGGGTACACCCTTCCCCACTATGAGTATAAAAGGTCAGCTGCCTCAGTGCTACTTTTCTAAGCTGTAGAGGAGACAGTGTGAAGTGTGGTTTAGGATTCGCACACAGCAGAAACACCAGCAGCAGTATGAAAGAAATCCTCGCTCTCCGGGCAAATTCCAGGGAGGTCACAATCCCTGAAGAAACAGGTAGTCAGCAGCAGTAATCCAGAAGCTTTGCCTAACTCGTCTAGAGGCACTCAGGTGTCTTCTCTCTCTCCACTTACCCACATGGGAGTATGTCGCTACTGACAGTAATGTTCAAAGAATACAAAATATCCTTCAATGCATATCTACCCCACCCCACAGTCACTGCCATTGCCAGCATCCGTCACTCAAAAACTAGCTAAAAGAATGTAGGTTCTTTGCCTTCTGTAAAAAAAAAAAAGTTATCCAAGAGTTTCCACCAGACTGGAATGGGTCAGGAGTTTTCCCCAAATTCTTTTTAGTGTCAAAAATGACTAAAAATATCAGGCCAGTAATGGACCTAAGTGTTGTAATTTGCTTTATCTCCAAAGAAACCTTTTGCATGAGCTTGGTTTATTCATTTTTTTCACAGTTGTTTTCATCTTTTTGTTTTATTTTTTGAAGATAGTGCCTTCTTGGACTTTATGGATTCCTTTGAGGCTGTTACACGTTTCTACCATGTGACACCCCTGTCACCTTTATTGAGGAGTATAATTAAGTGTTTTTAATCAAGATCTGTACAACTTTACATGCTTGTTGTCTTTTAAACTAATTCTATCCTGTCCTGTGTCTTTGCATCTTTGAGGTCTGCAAAAGACTACGCAGTAATCAAGAGGGAGTATTATTGTCTGTATGGAAGGGTAATAACTTATTTTTTTCTACTGCTGGTGCATTCATTTATCCTGTATTTTTCAGCTGTAATGTTGAGGCCCCTTTTCCTCTTTTGTTGCCTGTACAGTTTCCTTTGACTTGCGTACTGTCCCATTTTTGTCTTTATATGTATTATTGTGCATTTCAGTCATGCTTTGGCAATTCCTATTGCTGTGCCAGTTTTTTCACATCCTTCTACACTTTTCTGTGTAACCCTGTTTCTTAACTTTTTGTCATAGCAGAAAGGCAAACTTTCTTCCAAGCCTTCTGCAGTGTCTAAGGACATGGAAAAATAAAAACATCTCCAACAGTACTGACTCTTGTGGTAGCCCATTAATTATCTTCCTTTCTTATGAGTGAGTTGGATTTATTTATTTATTGCTGTCTGTTATTCTGGTGGGAGAAACAGATATTCAACCCTTTTCAGTCATGACCTCAGCAGTCACAGGACAAAGTCATAAAAAAAAATCAGTATGCACACATATGCAGAACAGTTTTTCACATGCACAATTCTGCACTGTAACAATGTAAAGAGAAATTAATACACACATTAATGTCCACTTTCAATTTATCTGTTCTTAATTGTGGTGATATACAGAACCAATTTTACAAGTTTTAGAATTGTTGGAGTACACAAATCTGACTATACAGAGAAATATGCATTGGTGTTTTAGAGAGGTATCACAAGCAATCAGAAAGCAGAACCTGAATTACGTCTGAGTTGTAATCCGAGAATGAGAGAGGCAGCGAATTTGTTCCATGCTGAGTATAGGATGAGTTTTTCAATGGGTGATAGATTCAGTGTTAGCTCGTACCCATTGTCCCTATAACATGTGTTTACATTTTTGTTAAAACAGTGCTGTGTTAGATTAGCTTTGAAGGAGTGTGATGTCTCTTGGGCGCTAACTTCTGTAATTTGATTGTATACAGTGGATTTTTTTATAAAAACTTGTTCAACAATAGTCTGATTGAAGGGAAGTCTTACCAGTAGGATCTGCTTGTTTTTTTTTTTGTTTTTTTTTTATTATGGGAAGCATTATTAATTGTTAAATATTTATGAAGAGGGAAATTATCTTAAGTTTGGTATTTTTTGAGTAGTATAGCAAGCAATAGGGTAGCTATGTTAATTACTGGAAGCCAGTGGAATTAGTTTCAGAGAGTACAGCGATGTGTATGTGTGTGTGTGTGTGTGTGTGTGTGTGTGTGTGTGTGTGTGTGTGTGTGTGTGTGTGTGTGTGTGTGTGCAGTTGTGCTACATAAACCAAGTGAATAATTTTGTTCTTTGCCATTTGGAGTAGTATTTTATCAACTGAAAGTAGGGATGTCAGAGGAGGACCTTATTCCAGTTTTGGAAGCTCCACATTTTTGGACAAGGCTCATCAACCTTTCAATGAGAGTAAGTTTGCTGATTTATATGGCAGCTTTAATTGTGCAAATGTCTTATGAACTGCATTTTCAGTGTGCACCTTAAATGATAGTGAGGAATTTAATATTAGGCAGAGGTGTTTTTGTTGCTGTACTGCTGAAATTAATCGTTAAGGTGACCTTTAATTGTAATAGTGGGTATACTTTCCTGTTTATACACTGCGGTGGTGGTGCTGCGGTAGCGTTGTCGCCTCACAGTAAGACGTTGTCCTGTTCAATTCTCAGCTAGCGCATCTTCTGTGTGGAGACATGCGTGAATGGGCGTAACTTCGTTGAAAGTTGTGCGTCAGAGCTGGCAACTCGGCACGTAAAAATCTACTGCCAATCATTAGCGGACTGGAGTTCCGCTGTGGTGACCCCTAACCGGGAAAAGCCGAAAGACACAGCAACAACTTTCCTGTTTATACAAAGAAGTAAAGATCATTACTGAAGATTTGTTTTGGTTGACTAAGAGTTTATATTGTGGTTCACTAAGCATAGTTTGTTGAATTCCTCATATAGTGTGTTTTAAAGATGGGTTAATGGTTTGTCAGAATTATGTAACAGTATATTATCTGCATTTAAGGAAGGGACTTCCAGAATGATGTCAGTAATAAACAATGAGAGTGTCTGTGGTCCCAGCATTAATCCCCATCAGATGCCACAGTTTAGGATTACATAGTTAGAGATGTCAGTGTTTAAGGAAACTTGAACTATATGGACTGTTCTGTAGTTCTTAAACCAGCAGATTGTGTTTGACCCAAAGTTAAATTTATGTAGCTTGGCTGGTAATAGAAAGTGGTCTGTTGTCTCAAATACTTTGGTCATGTCCAAAAAGATGCCTCCTTTAAATTTCTGATTGCTAAGGTTGCTATAGATCTTGTCAGTAGTTAAACATAGTAATGTAATTGTACTGAAGCTCATTCTAAAACAGTGTTGGCCATGACGTAATAGAATACCTACCAATCTGCAGGCATTGAAAGTAGATGCGAAGGCTCTTAAAAATTAGGTGTATTCAGCCAAAAAGCTGGGCACCTAATTAGCATAAAGATTGCCTACTGAATGGCACATACTTCCTCCAATTTCACTTGGATTGTGTGACAATACTCAGATGCACAAATTTAAAAAACAAGAAAGCAAGCCCATGAGCTCCCTAAGCCTTGTCCCGAGGTTTAGGACGTATGCCACAACAGACTCCTTGTGGGATTCACACTCACCCTCCCACTCATCACGAATCGGATCCAGGGGCCCCCACACCATGTGCCCAAACAGCAACTCAAAGGGTGAAAAACCTGTGGATTCCTTGGATACCGCACTGTATGCAAGCAGTACATGGGGAAGATATTTGTCCCACTGTCTTCTTAAACTGATCTGTAAATCCCCTTAGCATGGTCTTCAGTGTACAGTTTAACTTGTCCACAAGACCATTAGTCTGTGGGTGGTAGGAGGTAGTCTTTAGGTGCTTCACCCCACAGAGCTCCCACAGACAAGCCAGCAGGTCTGACATGAAATTGGCAACTCTGTCAGTCAGTATTTTTCTCGGGAAGCCTACCCTGCTGAAAATATCCTTCGTGGAGGACAGACCCACCACCTCAGGGTATCTAGTAGCATAATTTACTATCTCTAGGATATATTTCTTCCCTGTGGAACTTGGGGTACTCAAAGGCCCTACAGTATCCATAGCTACCCTCTGAAACAGCTCCTCAGTCACAGGCAAAGGCATCAAAGGAGCTTTGACATTGTCTCCTGCTGTGCCTATTTTTTGGGACTGCTCACAGGTTCTGCAGTACCCTGTTACATTCCATGCAATCCCAGGCCAATAAAATTTCTGCAAAATATGTCTCTTGGTACACTTTACGCCCATATGACCTGCAAAAGGAATGTCATGGGGAATGGCTAGAAGTGACAGACGTTAGGCTGTGGGCACTGCCAACTGCTGTATTACCTCACCCTCTAGTCCTCCCTAAGGGGTCCACTCTCTGTACAGTAACCCTTTGTTCCAGTATACAGACTCCCCTTTTCCTTGAGAATCAGGTACCTCCGTAGCTACCTCCTTCAGGACTCGTAATGTAGGGTCCGAAAGCTGAGCCTGTCTCAACTTTACCTTTGTGACCCTTCCCAGCTCCCCTTCCACAGGAAGTCTGGTATCCTCTGACAGCAGTGCTTTACTGTCAGTCTGAGTACTACCACACCTCTGCTTTTGCAGTCACCCTATCTAAGGGAACATCAGTACATATCAGCAGCTGTGGCTGACTTTCAGGGTAGCTCCATCCCTGAATTGGCCACATCACCAGCCCTGGCTTCAGGTATGGGGTCTGTCTGGGTGTCCCCCAGGCTACCAGACCCACATGCCTCTCTCCAAGCTTAACTGCGTGTAACTATATGCATACAATGTATGGCATTATCAAAATCATTTCCTATCAAGTCATCTGCAGGGATATCTTCAAACAACCCTACTTGCTTGCTTCCTTCCTTTTCCACCCTCCCAGTCAAGGTGATCCTTGGCCAGAGGTATTTGGAATGGGGTCCCTCCTAAAGCTCTGACTGGAGTGGACTGCCCAAGCAAGTACTGCTTCTGTTTAACCAGTGCATGCTTCACCGTGGTTATGTTACAGGCTGCGTTTCTCTAAGCAGTAGCCTGTTTTCCATCCACTAAGATAGGATACAAACCCCGGTGATAGCTTGTTACCCTTGCTGTCTCCACACAACTTGCCACTGGCATACTGTTATTCCCACTTGATGGCTCTCTCACCTTTTGTTCCCCACATTGCTTCAGTGGACATTTCTATGCTACATGGCCCCTCTGGTTACATTTAAAACATCTAAATCCTGATCCTGGCTCTGTACCTGAACGAGTGGCTTCCGCTTTTTCTGGTGGACTATGTCGGGGTGGTTTAGACTGTTAACCATGGGTTCCCTTATATCCATGTGCAGCATTGGGTATCCCCTTCTTGTGCAGTGGTGCCCTGCTTGCCAAGTAGAGATTCCCTTTTCTCCCCAGCTCATCTGCAGAGTTATTCTTCCCGTCTGCCAACCAGATTCTCATGTCCTCAGGCAAAGTGCTAAGGGCTTGTTCTCTCATCAAAAGGTCTACCAGCCTTTCAAAAGTGGTGATATGACACTGACTTACCCACCTATGAAAATAAGTGCTTAGCTCAGCAATATAATCACATACACTTTCATCTGCCCTAAGTCTGTATTCACAATTTTTTTTTCAGTAAACTTCAGGTGTTAAAACATTCCAATAAACATTGTTTAACCTTGTCATAATTTAAACAGTC
>NC_056732.1:86604643-86657143 GCF_019279795.1 Protopterus annectens | reverse complement strand
GTGTGTGTGTGTGTGTGTGTGTGTGTGTGTGTGTCAGAGTGTGTGATACTGTGTCTGTGAATCCTTGAGTGTGTGGGTGTGTCTGTGTTTGCATGCTGTCATGGCAGTTGGTATTACTGCTTCCCAATGAGAAGCCACTATTTCCACTGGCCTTTACCCTTGTCATCCAGCATACCACTCTTTTACCCACTCCGCACTCCAGGTAATTATACCTGTGATGTCACCCACTATGGATGTGACGGTTCTGAACACAGTAGCTTACTACACAGCTATCATGCTCTTGGATCATTAGAACAGTAAACATAATTGAAACACAGGAGAATATAACTGTGATGTGGAAGCTACAAAGTGCATGCAGGTATTGTCATACTGACCTGTGGGTAGTCAACATGTACATATGCGACACTAACTGCAAACACCGACAGTTATGGAAAATATGAAACTTGTTTTGAAGTATAACTACATTTATTTTCAAGGAGATTTATACCACCAAACAGATGGGGTTGCCATGGGATCTGCCTGTGCCCCCATTTACGCAAACATTATAATGTTATTCTGGGAAAAACATTTTGTCTTTAGTTCTACTTTTTACAAACATATTGTAGGCTATTATAGATTCCTGGACGATATATTTATTTTGTGGGACGGACCTGAAGATGAAATCAATAAATTTATTACACACATCAATCAGAGTATGGAATTTCTCGAGTTTACTCACGATTCTGACTCAGAAGAAATGCACTATTTGGACGTTAAATTGACAAAAGATAGAATAAATAAAAAATTCAAATCCAGAATTTTTCGGAAGGAATGTTACTCGAATTCTTTTTTACATTTTAAGAGTGACCATCCCTACCACTCAAAAATGAATATAATAAAAGGACAAATGATTAGAGTAGCTAGAATGACTTCTGACAAAACAGAACTGATGGAAGAAATGGAAATACTACACAATATGTTCAAGGAAAGGGGATATCCTGACCACATGATTGAATCAAACAAAAAAGTTGTAATAGATAGATTGGATACACTATACAAACCCCTACTAACAAATACAGGTACGATTGGGGTAGAAAATATGTTTAGCACCAGAAAAGATGAGGAAGAGAGACTTCCTTTTTTGGTTTTGACACACTTTAATGGTGTCAGATGGATTAAAAAATGCATCAACGATGCATGGGGAATGTTTAGTAAAATGCCTGATAAGACAGATGTTTTCCAATTACCACTTAGATATGCTTTTAGGAAGAACAGAAATTTGAAAAATATATTTGAGAAAAAGAAAAACATTCCAAGTGGAGCAAGTAGTAAATATGGTACTTTTAGATGTGGTAGGTGTGCACAATGTGTTTTTATGGCAGATACTAAAGAATTGGAACTACCAAATATAAATTTGAAATTGATAGGTAGTAAATACTATAGTTGTTACACAAAAGGGGTGGTATATCTGTGTTACTGTAACAAATGTCTGAAATACTACATAGGGAAAACTGAACGTAATTTAAGGGCATGTATATACGAACACAATAGAGATATTATCAAAATGAATGATAACAATGCCTTATTTAGACATACCCGGATATGTAGAGATGCAGATTTTAAATTTTGGATATTGGAAGAGGTGGTGAAGCAAGAGAGAGGTGGGATTGGGAAACCAAACTGGAATTTAGGGAGATGGTTTGGCAGTTAAGGTTGGATGCATGTGGAAATTATGGATTGAATGACCACATATCCATCAGCCCAGCCCTTAAGATTCTCGCTGATGACCCAAAGAGACATAGATAGATGGTTAACTGTTGTAACTTATGTAAATAAATAAATAAATAAATAAAATATTCAGATTCAGTCCTTATGGAGCATGTATATATAATATATTTTATTTTATTAAGGGTGTACCTTAAAACATAGTTGTTCAACATTATTTAAGGTACAAGAATAAATGTGGTTTTAACATATTTTAACATATATTTTTATACTATATATATATTTTATATACATTTTTTTATATATATATTTTTATTTTTTTATATATTTAATGGTATTTATACACCAAATTAATGTATTAATAAGAAATGAGTATTTCCTGTCACAATTTCTTTGATGATTTTACATATATTTAATTTTTACAACATTTATACAAGTTGTAAACAAAATTATGAAATGTTAAGATCATGAATTCTTATGAACCTTTACAACTTTGTATTATATTCAAGTGTAAATTACCAAAGGTTTGGTTCAGCATTACCTCAATGTCAATTAGTGTCAATTAATGGCCAGCCTATTAGAAGTCAAGATTAATTAAGTGTGTTTTACTTAGATGTATTTAAACTGAAGATTTCTATGTGTAACAGATTCTGATGAAGTCTCCATACGGGAGATGAAAGTGCTTAATCTGTTTTTTTTGTCAAATAAATTGGTGTCTTGAAATGTTTTACCTAGTGGTCTGTTGGACTTGGTCCTTGAATTTATCGAAACTGAGTTTCCACGTTTTATTAAGAGTAAAACCTTTATTGTTACTGGAGAATAGCGCCTATAACTGCATTTTTTCTTTGTTTGGAAGTTGTGTGCTTTTCGGTTACTAGATACTGACCTGTGGGTAGTCAACATGTACATATGCGACACTAACTGCAAACACCGACATTCCCCGGCACATGCAACTACAGCTGAAAGAGGAAGGCAGAACGTCAAGATCAACATGCTGTTAGTGTTGTTACACATGATACTTACTGTCAGATGTACAAAATGCATTCTAAAACTGTAATACATGGTATGTCTGCTGCCTGTCAACACTACTCAAGAATATTAATATACAATTGTCTACCTGGTATGTTCACCCTGTGCATCAGACCATATGAGCATGTCCCTGCACCGATGGTGTGGATGACAGGGATGCTGCACAGGCATCATCATATGCACAGGGTGATAATGTTTGCCAGAGGCCTAGGCTGCGCCATTGGATGATATCATGTGTGTGTGTTAGGATCTGTGATATACATATGTTTCCGGGTTGTGTGTATGCATGCACACAGGTCTGGCATGTGGCTGGCCTACACAGGGGTATTACTGACAGCTGCAGACTGTACAAGGCAGGTTTCACAGATCACGGTGTCCGACCATGGCCATGTGACCTGTGCCTGCCAGGGGTTGCACAGGCACTACCAGGCAGAGGTCCAGATTGGGTACTGTCTGATGACACATGTCCACTGGAATCGTGTCCCTGTTGGGACCGTCCAGGGCCACATGCACATGGCCTGCTGTGTCCTGGTGTGGAATGCACAGCACCAGCTGCAATGCTGCTGCTACTGCCACTATGGGAGTGGGCATTTGCAGTAGCATGTTCAAGTAGACCTTCAGCAGGTGATGTAGCTGACCTACGTCTACGTGCTCGACGCTTCACTCCCACCAGATGTTCCAGCACAGATATTCCACACTCGAGGATTGACATGCCAGGGTCAAGGATTCCCACCATGTCACCCAATCGTCTATCCAAAACATCTGCAAGATGATGGTGAGCATTTGCAAGTGCCTGGATGTTGTCAGTTAATGAATGGACAGCAGCCCTCTGAAGCCTCAGACCTTCTCTGTTGTGCCATTCAGCACGTGTCTGTGCCTCCATTACAGCCCGAAACATGCGTCTGGTGACTCCAGCTGATGTGCTTTGTCTCGCAGGGGCATGTTGGCCAGTGGTCCTCCTACGAGCAGCGCTGGGCACATGCCTGTGTGGGACATCACCAGTCAGTTGACTGGGATCCTGGTGTGCAGGCACACCTTCCATGGTCTCCACACTTCCCTGTTCCATGCTACCAACCACCAACTATCCTTCCTCTATGGCCAGTGGTGATGGGGTATGTGTAGGCAGGGGAACTGTGTGCAGGGATGAGGGGGAGACAGGTGGAATGGCAATCAATGGCACAGATTCAGCCCCTGACAACCCTGCCTGTGCCTCAGTCATACTATCATCCTCACTGCTAGAGTCTGTGGGGACACTAACATCAGGTGGACCGCAGGAGGGCAACGCATCTACATCAACACCTGTGAGGGGAAGACAAGAACTGCACATTACAAGTTTTACCAGACACACACACAGACACACACACACAGACACACACACACAGGCACACACAGACACAGACATGCACAGACACACACACTACATGCAGGTGATATGGCAGATGGCATTCAGCTTAGACAATTATAGTTTCAGCTTAGACAGTTATAGTGGTAGTTATCATACATCCCTGAGTTGCACACAACAGCATGCATGTGTTATAGCAGACGGCATGCACCTTACACAGTTATAGTGGTGGTTAGCATACATACCTGTATTGCATCATTTGTGTTAGTAGCCTATGCGTCATACCTGCAACACAATGCATGCACCTTGCACCGTTGCACCGCACTGCCGTGGTGTGTCCAACATACACCACATGTTAACAGACCATCGCTGACCTTTGAACATCCGCCACTGATGCTCTGTGTTGGCCACCGCCCCTGTGTGTGAGGACATGAGCAGTAGGGTATGTCAACTGCATACTGTGTTTGCCTGAGCCCTAGCTTGCATATCTCCCCCAAAGCAGTGCATGTCTGTTCAACATTATTCCGCGTACCCCTGAGCTGAGTCTAGACATTGTGCATGTGGCTGTACACATGTTTGACATGGCTGTCCCTACTTTGCAATGGTGCCACAGACCAGCACAGGTTTATAGTACACCTGCCTGCTGTGTGGCATATGACCTTGCCAATCCCATGTAGTATGACATGTCTTCTGCTGATGTGTTGAATGACATGCATACATGTGCAACACAATGGTGTCCTTTCCAGTTTACAGTACGGTAATGGTATCCCTATGCAGGGACGTTTTATACTAACATGGGCCTTCAGCTGATGCAATGTTGTCTGTCCACCCTACAAATATGCAGGGACATACTGCACATTGAGCTGATGTGCATAGCCATTGCAGGGCATCATGTGGCTTCACAATTGCTATACAGTGTGAGCTGCTGATGCAGTTCATAGCCATGACTATGTTTACATACAATACATATCTAATGTGGAATGTGACCCATGTCACTGAGGTGTATACACACTAAACCCTAATGTGGAATGTGTGACACAGGTCACAGAAGGGTATACAGATGACACCCCTGCACATCTGCATCCATATTACTGATGCCTGGCAACTATGCCCACACATGGCTAACTTAGCAGTACTCTGTGTCCCACATGCCATCTGTGTACCTCACACACACATGAGGAGCAGGCACGACAGTGATGTCTGACACCAGCAAGGTGAATGTACTGTATCTGTGGCCTGATGTGGTTGTATGTGTATGTTGTGCAACACATGTATGTATTTGGATACTGTATAGGTGAATGCTGTCATGTCGTGACATGCTCAAGATGTTCAAGACATGTTATGTGGTGGTTTCATGTTATGCCTATACAAGCTTTGCACAGGCCTGTATGATATTTAGTGTTTCACATCTGCAATATCACCATTACACAAAGGCCATAGTTGCATTGTGTTGAGCCAATGTACAACAGGGTGTACACACATGTACATCACTTCTGCTGTGTGTGTTACTTCATGTCTCTGGCCATACTCCATGGCCATGTGTACATGTTCTGTCCAATGGTTGTAATGGCCATCTTGTTTCACATGCCAGTGTTATCCCATATGACATATACCCATAGATGTCATATGCTGCACTGAGGACAGGATTATGCAGACAAAGGGTAGTATGCATGGGATGTGAGACATGTGTTGCAGGATAGTTGAGCAGTGTTGCAGTCAGCCCACTATGGACATGTCAGATAGCATAGGACATTGTGTGACATTCATAGCAAGGGTAAAATCCACAAGGGTGTATCCTGTGGGTCGGTCATACTTCAGCTCCAACACATTCTCTGTACAGTACTGTTCATATTCCCAACATGTGTAATGCTGATATGTAGTACCTGTCTTACAGTGGAACACACCTCCACCATTGTATTCACTGTTGTCCACACTTCTGGCAATGACAGTTTGGAAGGTTTAGTGTAGGTGTTTCATATAGTCTTCAATTGTTTCACATGGGTAAACACTGTGATGCATTGCAGGTCTGACCAGTGTCCATTAACAGGACCACCATACATTATGTGTACGTGTGTTATGGCAGATAGCATGCAATTAATATGTTCCGTGCATTATCAAGCCTGGTAAATAATAACAATCTCACCTGACACAGGCTGCTGTCGCTGCAAAATGCCAGAGGTACCTAAACAGAAGTGTCACAGTAGTAAGATCATTATCCACACCTGTGTGATAGCTGCAGGGTGCAATGTCCATGTTAGCACATAAGCCAGTACAATATACTATACTATGGAGTATGCACATCTGTGCATACATAAAGTAGCAGAATGTAGTATGTGGCATGTGTGCATACATGCCTTGCATATGATGTTACATTACATATTGTACAGTAACACATGTAACTATGTGAAATATAGTTGTGTTATATGTGCAGTAGTGACTTACCAGGCAACTCCAGGCTCGGTGGTTGAGAGACACACACCTCCACAATACCAGCTAAAGCTTGTGGATGGAGGTCTGCAGGTATCCCCAGGTTGGCCAGTAGCTCCTCGGTACGTGTGAGTGGGGGCTGGGTGAGTGGCCCTCACCTGTTGCACCTTGTACCCTGGTGATTGCATTAGCATGCTGTTTCACCCATCTTATGAGGTCAGTGCAGTATTGGCGCACCTGCTGATAGGTGCGATTGTGACCGCCAACATCATTTACCCTCCTGCAGAGTTCTTCCCACAGGGCATCCCACTGCTTTGCATCCTGTGGCACATGGCTGAAGAGTGTTGTGTGGTTGTCGAGGAGGTATGGGACAAGGACCTCATCCTCCAAGCGGCTGTATGCCGGCAGTCTGTTACGTGGCATACCTCGAAGACATAATGATGGAGACAGGTCATAATAACTCACAGAGAAGTACAGCCGTACAGCTGAACATACATGTGTATCACATTTATTAAGATTACAAATATGTCTTTGCAAATCTTCATCACACTAACACCACTGACATGTATAAATCACACACATTTGACACTTACTGGTGATGTGATGTGATGTTATCGCCATATATGTGTGCGTCATGTGATGACATTGCTCATAGACCATGTGGATGTTGTCTGGACATGGGCATTCTGTTTGCCTGTACTGGTGTCTTTACCTATCAGCACATGCCTGGATGTGTTCACATTAATGCAGTCAAGCTTAATGCTGTGTATATGTCACATATGTAGTCATACATAGCCGTTAGGGACATGACCTGTGACCCTGCAGACTTGCAAGCATGTATATGTGTTGCCGTATACATTTGCATGGCACTGTACAGCTGTGTAGCATCCAGCCATATATTGCCTGTGTTGCACATGTGTAACACATGGGACAATAACTAGCCTGATGGTATTTGCAGGGTTGGATATCAACTATAGCATGTATGGTCATAGTGATCTAGTAGGCTATATGCCCTGGGCCATTTATGAGCCTAGGCAGACAGGTTACCTAGCTGTAGGCAACAGACAAGGAAGTTTCAGTGGCCAGTTCAAGCAGTGCCACAGAACCTTTCCACAGGGTTACTGATATATTTGGCATGCGGTCATCACACCATGTCACAGAGAGGGGCGATGTGCAGCTTCACTGGACAGGGATGCATAGTATGGCAAGAGTATGTTAAGTGTATGGGACAGAGATCTGTCAGGCATGTTGTGATCCTTGGACTAGAAAGGTGGATGTCCATGAAGTATGTGTTTGTTTGGGATCAGGATGTGTTAAGTGTAGTATGTCCAACACCTCTGGGTTGGACATGGCTTTATTCAGGGTAGGCTGCATGCTACATAGTGCAGCTAGGGATTGGGAAGGGCAGTGTAGGCCATCTACACATGGGCAATAACCCTTAAAGGAAATATGTGATCTATTATGTCACATGGGTGTTGAGTATGGCTGAGCAATTGTCTCTATATTCCTGGATGGTACCCTGTCATGATTAGGGGTGCCACATACGGCTACCTGTCTGGTGTGGTGAAGTAACTATCAAAGGAAAGAGTACTGTCCAGCTGCATCACAGGCCCTTCTGTATGTTGAATGCAGCACACATCGAGTTGACTATTGCTCCTAGTTCATAGTCATTTGCAAACATCAGTAGGATGATACCTTCTGTGTTAGTCTGTGTGATACAGATAACAAAGAGCAGGAGTACCAGGAATGAAACCTGTATTACTGTGGCTGGCACTGGTTTGATGTGCGTGTATTAATCAGACACCTTTTGTAGTGTTGGTTCTGCCAGCAGTCCAGTTGCCAACCACTCCTGTGACATAGGACTATACTCCTAGTTTACTGAGTGTAGCTAGAACACAGTACGGGTGATGGTGTCCTACGACCTAGCAAGGTCATGATATGCAGTGTGAATCAACCCTACTGTCATCTACATCTGTGCCGAGTGCATCAAATATGTTGATCATGGTTCATGGCCTTACAGACCAGACTCAGCAGGGTAGTTGTGCACTATTTCCCATTATTAATGGTGTCTCCCCCTTTGTGGGGTGTGATAACTGTTGCTGTGCACCATTCGGTGTGTACACAGCCTGACATGGAGCTATGATTGAACATGATGTGTATGTGGATAGCTGAATGTTCTTACATTTGTGTAGGATACACCCTGGGATGTTGACAGATCCCATGAAAGCTGCATGTATGGCTTTAGAGAGTGCAGCTTGTACCTGCATAGTCGTTATTACAGGGGCCCTGTAGAGTGTACGTGGATATATTACTAAGTTTATCTGTTGGGGGGGGGTGAGAGTGGGTTTAGCTTCTCCATGACCCTATCTGGATGAACGGGTGCTATTTTTGTAGGTGCAGTACTTCCCATGCCATAGTGCTGTGCAGCATGGCAGGTCTTGTCATTGCTGTTACGATTAATGAAACAGCTATAGAATGCTCTGTGCTTGGCCTCATAATATGTGGCTGATTAGTTTCACAGTAGCTAGCTTTGTGTGGTTTTATATGGTGTGTCTGCATCTTACTGAGGCTGACCAGGGATCACCTACATTCCTGTATGTTCACTCTTGCAACAGTTACTACCTTCTGTGGTACAGTTTAAAGCATGGTACCACCAACTGGCTTTCTTGTTTGTGTTGGGTTGAATCCTGGTTCTGTTTCAATGGCACAATCACTGCACATATGTGACTGCTTAAGGTTCATTTGTGTAGGATTCAGCATTTGCACATGCATTGTCCATCTGCATGGGTGCCGTGACAGTCACCACTCTGCTCTTAGGAAACATAACATTGGCATTGGAGACTAACTATGTGTAGCATACTGTTAGCCCTGTTTGTGTGACTACTGTAATCCAGGTCAGTGGGGTCGATGGAATCCAACATGCATTGAGCGCAGGTGTTGGTACATGAGGAGTCTTCCTGGTTCATAATGGAATAGTTGAGAGTAGCCATTGTTATGGTTCTGTCTCAGACCTAATCTTCCCCATTACAGCACATTATGACAGTTGGGAAATCCACGGCCTGGTGGGTGATCTGTCTCAAGGTGCAATTTGAATTCCACTTTGGCACAAAGGTAGTTGCTCAGCATAATGCATCTGAAGTTATGCAAGTCAGCTAGCGTGGGGGTGTACATATCCTTCAGGAATATGGACACACCTGTGGCCCATGTGTTCCAATAAAGGATAATGGGCAAGAGGTGAGGTATGTGTTATAACATGGTCATGCAGGTGTGCTCTCCAGAGCGTTGAAACATGTCTCAGCCACTGCACAGATATGTTCTCCATGTTAGGGATTGACATATGTGTGTCCATATAGTGTTTCTGACATGTATCATTGTGTAGCAAGACCCACAGTTTATTGCTTGGCTGTCCCTGTAACAGCAGTGGACCTTCACTTGAACTGTGCATGATGAAGGCGCTGTAGGGGAAGCATGAGCCCTAGGCAGTATCTAGATTCCCAGGGGTGACAGGTGCAGGCCCTGTCTGGCAAAGCATCATGGTCTGTCAACCATGTTATCCCAGGTAGACAGATACTGGATACCCTTTGACTTGCACCACTACACTAGACAATTGTGGAATACAATACTTTTGTCCCTGTACTGCAGTATCATTCTGGTCAATGGCACAATGCTACCCAGGCCTTGGGACATACCTGCATCGGCTACAAGACCTGACAGTTCCTACATGTGTTTCCATGCAGTCCAGGCTACTGCATCACAGGTCCTGCACAACAACATGGAATATGCCAGAGCCATGTGTATAGTTCAGAAGGTGGTTTGAGTGTATGGGTATGTGGCTAATCATGGCAGACAGGCAGCTGACAGTATGTATGCCCTCGTATAGGTTGGTGTGTAACATAGTTCTAGAGTTTGCATTCACAAATGAGTACTGTTGGGCATGTTTCCAGTCACGTGTTCTGAGGTGTGGCACAATTATGCAAACTATGTCATACAGTTTGTGTATTTTGGTGTCTGTCTCTTCCTGCTTGGGGGGGTCATATATTTGGCCAAGAAGCGTCTGTGAATGTGTGTAATTTCTGGTAGTGTGTGTGGGTGTCCTTACTGTGTTCCGGTAAAGGTATGTGTTGGTTGTGTTGATGAGTTGCATGTGTTAACCTACACCTCATGACTGTCCAGTCCAGTCATGGCTGTAGACTGGGCTGCCTTCCAGCTTACCCCTGTAGCTGCATCCCAAACAATGTGTGGGGCTTGGTGTTAGGTGGGTTTGGCAGTGTACATGGCATAGATATTACATTCCCCCAGGATGGCCACATACACAAAGCTGACATTAGTAAACACCAGTAGCTGACTAGTGGACATGCCTGTATGAGCACTCAGTAATACAAGTACCAAGTACTGTATTTAGTTTACCTATTGCTTATGAAGATGTTTTAGACAGTGATGCTCACATGTAAATAATTGTCTTATGGCTGTAACAACATTGGCTATTACGGAAACATTGTAGCTACCTTTAGCAGCAATCCTTCTCTGAGGAGCACATCATATCCTGTTAGTTGATTACAGGTGATGCAAGTGTCTACAGGTCTGTTTCCTTCTCTGGGTATACACTCACATATCCACCAGGACCATGAGCTCTGTTGGGCACAGACACCCACTCTCCAAACAGAGTCATGTATCAATAGACTCTGACGCCACTATCACATGATCAGGATATAATCAGATAGTGTGAGCCATCACCTATGAAGCGGCTATTACACATGGGCAGCTGTCTCCTACATGTTACACTCCTACTGCAGATTTTACACTGGAGTTAAAGATGATATGCAACCTGTTTCATTACCAGTGCTGTGCACTATCTTACATACAGTATGTGCAAGCGGCTGTTAAGTTGGCAATGAGAGGTTGGGCTACACAAACCTGGTAATTCTACCAGTGTGTCTCTACTCTCAATATCCACTCTATGTAGGTGTGCACATAGCCATTTGGCCCAGCCCTGTAACAAGGGTCACTACACATTTGCATAACATGTACACATGCACAGCTGTTATTGCTTGCAAACGATACTAGAGAGGACCAGCCCTGTAACAAGGGTCACTACACATTTACATAACATACACACATGCACAGCTCTTATTGCTTGCAAACGATACTAAAGAGGTCCAGCCCTGTAACAGGGGTCACTACACATTTGCATAACATGTACGCATGCACAGCTGTTATTGCTTACAAACGATACTAGAGAGGACCAACCCTGTAACAAGGGCCACTACACATTTGCATAACATGTACACATGCACAGCTGTTATTGCTTGCAAACAATACTAGAGAGGTCCAGCCCTGTAACAAGGGTCACTACACATTTGCATAACATGTACACATGCACAACTGTTATTGCTTGCAAACGATACTAGAGACGTGGATATTACATGTGTTATGTGCATGGATAGTTACCCGGCTCTTCCAGTTATCTTTGCTATCATGCTGCTAAACTGTCAGATTAATACAAATTATATGTATCCTGTTATTGAGTATTGTAATTGCCAATAGACATAACTACTGTTTGCATAACATAACAGAACTGCTATGTAAAACAGAATACAGATCTGCCTAAAATACTGTACATTACTCATTTATTGGCACAATATCCCACAATGCGCACCATATTTGCATGGTAAGCCCACCTTTAACATGTTCACCTTACTTATACACCCATACATATGTCGACTGTTACAATATGTCGACATATACTATCCCCTGTTATAGCACATACTTGTTGGACCAATCCTGACACTGACAGCGGCTGGAAGCTAATTGGTGGGTTCCAAGCCCATATCTTCCCTTGTGGTGTATGCGGAGTTTGCCGTGTGACCTACAGCAGTACACACATAGAATACTACAAGCATTACTACTGCTCAGCAATACATCACTACAAGATAGATATTTCCACTATATGCATTGATTACACTGTAATTCTTACAGTACAGGTATTACATACACAGACATACTACATGTTATACATACCTTCTTAGTAATTGGAGATGTTATTGACTATTATAATACTCGTTTTGGTTCGTCTTTCAGTGTTTTGTACTGTCCTACAGGTAGATACAGATGGTTTGAATGTGTGACAAAGCAAGGCAACCTTTTATAGTTACAGATCAGTAACGTGCTATCCCGATAACCAATTGGTGTTCCTAAGTAGCTAATTACATGCACATCAGCTTCGCTGCTACTGCCTTAGCCAATACCATGACTACAGTGGAGTATAATTGAGTACTCCACTTGGGTGTTGTCCCTTTGCAGTACTTGTGAGGAAGACAGCATGGAAGTGTTGTTTGGAATCTGTTGCAACAGCTGTATGGAGACGAACAGTACTATATTGTGTGTAATGCCTAGAGGATTTGGTCTAAATGTGAGTACTGCTGTTATATTTCTGAACATTGCTACTTGTGCAGGGTTTGTCTGGACCTAATACTTCTGCATATGTTTCAGTCTGGCCAGGTTGTTTGACCAGCTCAATGCTGCATAGCTATGCATATAATGTTAGGGGATGTACAGTGTGCTTACCAGACATATTTAGTTTGGTGTTACTGTGTATCATACTGTGCTGATAATCAGTACTCGGTAACACTTCCTGGTGTACGAACCTTTCATCCCTCTGAAACGGGATTAGTTCGTAGAAACCCTGTTACCCTGTTACATCAGCAGCTGTTCAATTGTATAACTATTTCACATAGGGCCATGTTAGTGTGTCTGTGTCCAGGTATGTTAAGGTTTCAGCAGATTTTGTACAGTAGTTGAATAATTGGTTATGGTATGACAGTATGTATTGATGTACTTATTTTGGTTGTGGGGTAGATGTTGGTGGGTGTACATAGCACATGCAGGTGTGTAGGAACCCCTTTTATACAACGTCTACATGTGTGTGGGTGTTCTTTCCCTATGTGAACACCTGTCCCTTAGTGGACTAATACTATGGTAATTGCAGGCTGATTCATTAAGGCACTATTAAATGCTTCCTGTATAGCATGCATATACTGTTAGTCCTTGAATCCTTTTGGCAATACTTCGGAATGTAATAAAGCTTTGCAAAATGAAAGCTGTCTATGTATTTCTCTCATGGATATTTGCAGTCATTGCAGTTGTGTTGGTGACTGTGTCCATAGAACATATTTGTAATAGTGTATTGGCTTATACTCTTCACATGTTATGTTCATATTGTTTGGGGGGGGTGGCGGAATGTGTGATTGGTATGGTCCATGTTATACTCAGATATGAGCACTTTGGATGCTGTCTACAGACATGTATGTATGTGTGTGTATATATATATATATATATATATATATATATATATATATATATATATATATAGATATATATATATATATATATATATATATAGATATAGATATATATAGATATTTTATTGCATACGTTTATCTATATCTCCATAGATGTGTAGATGTTTTTAGCCTATCTATGTATCTACATATGTATGTAGACCTGTTTATATCAACATGTCTCTGTGTCTCTCTCTCTGTCTCTCTCTCTCTCTCTATATATATATATATTTGAGCATACACCTTTAATTGGGTACATGGCAGGTAGTCCTATTTCAACACATTTCTCCTTTTTGTGTTTTAACCTGTCTGCATACACAACTGGGATAGGTACATCCCAGGTAGCTTAGTGTTAGGTTACTCTGAGGATGGAGTACATGGTTGCGGGATCTACTCCTAGAAGGTGTTTTTATTTTACCTCTCAGAGTAGGCACTGGTAGGGAAAGTGTGAATAACGCACATTTATGCGGTTGTAAGCAGGTTTGCCCATGGTCTACATGACATTAAGCAAGGGTTAAACCTGTGAAGCGCTTCTCCGTTTACCATGTTTCAGCACCACTTACCGTCACGCAAACCCGTGGAAACCCGCTTACAACTGCTTAAGAGTGCTTTAATCCACCTGCATCCAACAGCCCTTATTCTGGCCCTCAAAATAACCTAACAACCCTTTCAGGTCTTGAACCCGGGACCATGAACACCACAGTCACTGACTTTACCACTAAGGCATCTGAGATATGTACAAATGTTATGGTGTTTAGAATATACATTGTACTACAGACATTCCTCACTTCTGAAAACAAATGTGACAGTCAGTTGGTGTACATATGTCTGATACATTTTAATGTTCATATGTTTGTGAAATTAGGTGTTGCAATGTGACATGACAGGGAGTATTATGAATGAGAAAGGTTCTTGCTTTGTGTCCTTTTTATATTGTCCCAATACTCCATGTATACCCCTCCAGTTCACTTACTGGACATCCAACCCAGGCCCTCCTTGATGCATGATTGCATTACCCATCATTCCTCCCCCACCCAATCTTCACATACACAACAACCACCCCTTCTATGGTGACTTAGGTTAATATTAATTGTTATAATACCAGAGCTGCATGTGTTTTGTGTACACTCCAATTCCTTTGGAGTGCTTCTGTGTCACGAAGTGTGTTCATAGTTGTTTATATATATGGCTAACTGTATAATATATATATATATATATATATATATATATATATATATATGTGTGTGTGTGTGTGTGTGTGTGTGTGCATAACTATGTGCAGACATCACTGACATGTGTGTATATATATATATATATATATATATATATATATATATATATATATGTGTATAGTTCACATTAATTTGTAACGGTAATACATATGTAGACTGGAATGTGTTGGTTCACAAACTACAGTACATTACAATGTACTATACATATGTACACAAAGTGACTGTACCATTTGTGGTCATTATAGTGAAATGCATATGGTATAAGGTGTAATCTCAAGACCATGAAACATGTATACACTTTGGATGCTTAGTGGTAAGTCCCATGACCGCAGTGTACATGGTCTAGGGTTCAACACCTGCGATGCTTTACAAATGTTTTTTACTCCAGAATAAGGCTCATTTAAGCAGTTGTTAGCATGTTTAAAAGTGTTTGTGTGACATTATAGCAGTGGTTAAACATAGTTAAACAAACTTTGTAACGTATAACCTGTGCGCGCAAACATGGCCACATCCGCTAACTACTCAGGATATATACATGTCAGTGAAGTAACATCTCACTATGTGCTGACATAACATTACATTCTCTGTTGACTGTACTCTCCAGCACACATGGGTTTATATGGGTGTTTTGAATGTTTATTATACATACGATTACCACCTATATATGCAAGCTGTGGTTAAGGTATACTTTTGCACGATAAACATCCCTACCTTTATCGGGATTGGAACTTCGAATGCACAGATACTATGCAGATGCTGAAACCATTACACTGTTGACATTAACGTTGCTTCTGCCTATTTCCTATTTAAATGATTTCTATGTGTAAGCTAGGCAAAGGGCGGAGGCCCCCAAACTCACTGAGCTTCACGTACTCTTTAAATAACAACATATAACAAATGTACTGTGAGACAATACATTACATTCCTAACTACATTAGGCATAGCCCCTCACTGACACACTTCAAGGGAAACCTTGTTGTGTGAATTGGTAACAGACTATACACCCCTGGGATCATGTGTCCCAGAACCATACAGCCAGGGGGTGGGGGAGCCTGTCCAGTTTGATAGCTGCGAGACCTGTTGGGGGAATTGAATGGTGTTGAATTGTTACATTAACATGCCCCCTTTAGATCACTAAGTGCCCCTACCACCTTCCACAACCCCAGTCTCAACAGCATCCAGCAAATCTGCCTGGAATTGCTTCATTGGCTATGCTTGACAGAGGCTCAATTACTTTATCAGTGGTGCGGGGAAAGCCAACACACTGTAGCTATGCTTCTAATTGCCCTTGGGCAGATAGGTAGTAGGCCATCTATGAGCCTGTAATGTGCAGGCCATCACAGCCATAGTATGTGAATAAACAGACCTTCAGATCACAATATACAGTGTGAAATCACCATGTAGTCAGGAAACAGTTAAGTACACCAAGAACATACAGAACACTGATACTTAGTCACTCCAGAAGCCTATCTTGGAAGCTAGAAGACTTGTATAAGTTTAAGGCTTTCTATTGCTTACCAGTAGGTTACCTACAGGAGAAATGAAAAACAAGCACAGATGGGGAACATGCATGCTATGATACCATACCAGCCTATGTGTCAGCCTTAAGCTTTGGAATACTGGCCAAGGCTATTGGCGCCCTCATGGTGCCGTATTTAGGAGAGTCTCGAAGGTGAATACCAGCTCCGTAAACAGCACAATAGCAGAGTCAATGAGGGTTATGCTACTCAACACCAGGGGTTGTGATCACAACATGCATGCACTGACAGCACTCCTCAGGATGGACAACATCAACATCTGTGCAGTAACTGAGATCTGTCTTAAGGCTCCTGAGATTACACTAGCACTACCAGACTACAATCCATACCACATATTTCAGCCACAGAACATGGACTGACAGACATGGAGGGGCTGTATCCATATTCATCAGGGATACCTACACCTCCAGGTTAGTGGGGCAGCATGATACCTTTGAGATCATCCATGTGCAGCTAACATCATCCACAACTGCAATGTAAACTGTGGCCTGCTACGGATCACCCTTCATGACCCAGGATCACCACTGTACCTACCTGGAGACAGTGGAGAACATGACAGTCCTAACGCACACCCTGGCATTGGTCGATATCAACTACCATACCATTAACTGGGAAACTTACTCCGGTAAACACTTCCAGGCCCAGCATTTCCTGGAATTTATCACCTCATATGCCCTGTATCAAGTGGTAACCTCCCTAACATGGGGTGGAAACTACTAGAAGTGGTCATCACCAACATGAGCAACAGGTGCACCACAGCGGAGGTTAACCGGTCACTGGTTAGAGCTGACCATGAACTATTCACTGTTTCCACACCCAAGCATCTCCCCCACCCACAGATACCACAGTGTATACCTTTCTTACAGTTAAATTTACACTACTAGTTACAGGAGTGGGGGGTTTCACAGCCCGCACGCTAAGGGGAAACACTGCTCAAGATACAGACAGATTTAGAAATGCAGTCAATGAGCACCTAGATGGATGTATGGATTGTGCCATCACTGGTAAACCAAGACTCACTGCTCCTAGACAAGGACACCGGTCTGGTGGACCTCTGCAATAAACAGGCTGTACTACAGAAGTAGGACAGTGTTCCAAACAAACAGCAAATCCCACAAAGGGCAGACATCCGTGACCACTATTAGTATGATACATAGGTCCCTCATGACATCATCCTAGGCTAACATCAGCAGGAGAATACGCAAGGATTTGAAAGATAACCACAAAGCCTTCTTTGGCTATGTCAAGGATCTACGTGGTGACACACAGATTTGCACTGTGCCGGTGAAATATAACACAAAATATGCTGACTCTACTGATATCGCCAACATCCTTGTAGATACATTCAGTGCATACTTCACCCCCTAAAGAGCCCACAACACTACCCAAAATGTACAGTATCCCACACATCAGAGACACACAGGTGGAAAGAGCCCTCTCTAACAGCAGAACACAGCGTCAATGGAGGCAGATGTTGTCACAGACTGCATCTTGCAAACTGTACAAGACAACTTGCCCCCCACCTAATTAAGTTTTCCTACCTCAGCCTCTCCACAGGCTACATGCCCATACAATGGCACCTGGCAACGGTTATTCCACTCCATCAAGGTGGAATCACAAATGACCATGGTAACTACCACCCCATAAGCCTGACTAGCCTGGTCTGCAATGGTATGGTTCGCATCCTCATGGCACTCATTAACAAAGACATTGGTAACCTCCGAACATGTGACCTAACCCAGGTCAGCTTGGTTGAGTGCAGTTCATGCCTACAGAACCTGTTTGACTTCTTACATACAGTCACCAAGATGTTAGATGACAGGAGAGGTGGTTCACACATACTACCTGGACATCGCCAAAGCTTTTGACACCATGACCCACTCAGGTATTATTGATAAACACAT
The DNA here is from genome assembly GCF_019279795.1 of Protopterus annectens. Classification (NCBI taxonomy): domain Eukaryota; kingdom Metazoa; phylum Chordata; order Ceratodontiformes; family Protopteridae; genus Protopterus; species Protopterus annectens. Next base: position 86,638,630 of record NC_056732.1, on the reverse strand, counting down.
CAGCCTGTACATACACCCATACATCACAGGTTAGGTTGCCAACGGGCTTACACACAAAACCCACATGGTACGACTAGCGGTCTCCAGGTCCAACTCTTGACCAGTCATGACTGGTGTCCCATATACGTCTCAGAGGTACAGGCAAACACAGGTGGACTACAGCAGGCCATGTTTGGCAATGACTGCGAACTGGGAGCCATGATTGATAGTCCAGCTGACACAGACATCCCTCAAGGGGCCTCACGGAGAACATCACAGGGTTCCAGTGTCACAGCCTCCAGCCAAGTGCCACTAACTGCGTGGTCATTCCATTGTGGAATTGGCACCCACATATTAACACATAAGTGGCAGCCACTTTAATACGGATGAGGTAATGGGGTATCTGGAGACTAAGGTAGATAGTGATCTCCCCTTTGACAATCATATCTCCACAGTAGTTAGGACATCCTTCTATGTAGGCCATCTGATTACTAAAGGATTCCCATGTAGACATACTGGGGTTATAGTGCCCCTTTACTCATCACTCATCAGTCCCATCATAGGGTATAATAACTCATGTGGGATGTACCTCAGAAGACACTTCCAACAGCTGGGAGGTACACAAATGTACCTCGCTAAGGGGAATACTGGCCTCCAACATATGGCCTGTGTAGCCAGACTGAATAAACTCCTGCTTTACTCAGTGGCATCTTGTTTACCCAGAATGATCTCTGCTGGCCAACACAGCCATGTCGAACTTAAGCTTGATGGATATGCTCCACCTATGGGAATCCATGTCACAGTGAGCCACACACTGTAGTGAGCTGAACCTTGCCACAACAATAACTGGAAGATGCTGGAGGGACAGCTTCCTGTCATGGACACTCCCAATACTTTGGAACAACATCCCTAACTACATTATACAGAGCCCCTCACTAACACTCTGCAAGAGAAATCTTGAAGAGTGGATGGGGAACAGTAGATGCACCCCAGGGATCCCGCCATTGGCTCTGCTCCACAGAGGGACAGTTAATGAATCAATGGGGTGGCAAAAGCTGACCCATTTTGGCTGGGCTTATGAATGGCCTCTGGCAGTTGGCGAAGTACCTACCTATGAATCTATACATACAGTATCTGCATATGCTGATAGCTTAATTTACTGTTCAGGTGTTGACTTAACTTGTGCCAATGGCAGTTGTGTATGCAATAGTTGAGGGCTGCCTATGTTGGATGCACACAGTAGACTGCCTATACATGAAAATTTACAGGTTGTCTTGTGTGTGTACCATCCATTTTTACTGTGTGTGCAGATGGAGAATGGTGTCAGTCCCTAGGTGCCTACACTGCCAGTGTGTGTGCTATACGTTCCCTCTTTACCAAGGCATGGGCATACTGGGCACGCCTCCGTCTGCCTAATGGGGCTGGCTCAGGGTGTTCGTGGTCTGAGTACCTCTGTGTCTGTGGGACCATTGGCAATGGTGGTGGGCTGTGAGGGCCTTCACCATTCTGTCCCTGCTGCAGCTGTTTCCGCAGGACCATATTGTGTAGCATGGCACACACTATGAAGATGTGGGCACATGTGCTTGGAGGGTACTGCAAGGCTCCACCAGATATGTCCAAGCAACGGAACTGTGATTTCAGCATCCCAAACACACACTCTATGATGATTCTGGTTTGTGCATGTGCCTCATTATGGCGTTCCTGCATGGATATGTGTGCATTTCTGATGGGGGTCATCAGCCACGGTTCCAGTGCATAGCCAGCATCCCCCACCAGGTGGCCATTTGGGATGTCCCCCCTGGCAAATAACCAATACAGCTGTGAGGCATGCCAGATGTGAGAGTCGTGATAGTTTCCAGGGCTGCCAGCACACACATCCATGATAATGCCCTGGGCATTGCACACGACCTGGCAGTTGATGGAGGGGTATCCCTTGCAGTTTATGTAGTGCCTACCCTGCTCACCGGGTGGTGACTTGATGTGTATGTGCGTGTAGTCTATTGCGCCCAGTACCTCTGGGTATTCTGCCACACAATGGAAGAGACGCATATTGCTGGCCAACTCCTCCTGCATTTGGGGGAAGTATATGTGGTAACATGGCATCCAGGAAATGGTGTAGTACCCTGGATGCTGATGCCTGTGGGTTCCCCATGATATCCCCAGTTGGTCTTTGAAAGGTACCTATAGCTAGTATTCTCAGGCTTACACATACCTTCATATCCACTGGGATGGGTTCCCCTCTGTTTGTTCTGGCTCTGAGGCATGACTGGCATAGCTCCACAAGTTGCTGTAGGATGTCCCTGTCCACCCTGTAACACTCTACTATCTCCAGATCATGTAGCCCCTGGTAGGTTACCCTGGGTCTGAACACTCTTCTCCTCCTCTGGTGCCTGAGGTGGTCGTGTGCATCATCCTCCATACCACCTTCAGTCTCCAACACATGCTAGTGGATCAAAGCTATGGCAGCCCCTAACATGTACATAATAAAAGTTCCCCGTCTGTATACACCACTGGTGCAGAGTGTATGGGAATACACAAATGTGTGTGAGGTGCTTTCACACTTTATAGTATTGTGCTATGGATGCTGCTGATGTCAGTGGGTGTGTATGAGCTATTCCAGCTGCAGCATGTCTTAATTATGGGTTTTGCAATGAGGACTGCAAGTGTGGGGCCTTTACTGTGGAGATCTCCTTGCCTGCCTTGATTAATCTGTTGCCCTTTAATTCATTTTTAGACCTGGATCCCCTCCCATTATCAGGCATGCATCCACCTGCCGTCTTTCTTGTTTTGTACTTTCCCTACCCAGTCATGGCAATATGTGCCTTGTAGCTGATATACTGCAAATCAGCTTTGTTCTGCTTTGACACTTTACTGTTTTCTTTGCAGTACAGCTGCTCCCCTTTCCTGTTCTGCAGGTAGCTGCTTGCAGCCTTGTTAGCTGTTGTCAATGGCCCACTGTAGGCTCCTAGGTGTTAATTAGTCATTTGTACTCCAATTTCACTGCTGCAGCATTTCCTTATTTCTTTCCTGTATCCTTCCTGTTACAGCTGCAGTGCGCGATACGCATACCTGTTTACCGGGTTTACGCATGTTTTCATCTCCGTTCTCATGCATACTCGGTTACCTTGTGTACTCTCATCTAAGCATAGCTATGGCCAATTCGACACACCCCTATCCAGCAGCTTTGCCTGCTAGGGGCAGACCGGTTTAGCAATGCTCCAGTGTGCTTACAGCAATGGCGACACACCCCACTCTTGATGCCATCTTTATCTCAAGGGCACACCTCGGTGTTATAACGCTACGCTGTGAGGTGCTTCCTTACACCAGCGGGGAATCGAATCTGTGCTTCATAGGTTTATAGGTTCATACTAGGCTATCTGCCCTAGGGCATTTATAAGCCTAGCCAGAATGTGTTTGGCTTTCGCCACCCATTTTAAATTTGTTTTGCTATGCCCTTTTTCGAGGTTAGTATACTGTGCCTCTGTCTAACAGTGACACAGAAGTGATACCCGGGGTAAACCTACCATCTCCCATCCACTCATCAAGATTCCTCTTGAAGAGAGTCAATGAGGGACTCTGCCTAACCTGGACTGGGATTTTATTCCAGAGTGAAGGGAGCCTCTGGGTTATGAATCTGTCCCTCCAGCATGTCCTATTTATTTCAGTGCTGAGGTTCAAGTCTCTCGAGCACGTAGCTAGATGGGATTTAGATTTTCTGATGTGCAGCATGTCCATTAATTCCGGGTTGGACATGGCTTTATATGTCAGGCACAGATCGTCTCTGAACAGGCGGTATGCCACTGAGTAGAGCTGGAGTTTCTTTAACCGGGCAGCATATGGCATCTGTTTGAGCCCTTTGATCCTCTTGGTGAGGTACTTTTGGGGTCTTTCCAGTTGCTGCAGGTGTCTGGTAAGGTACATCCCAAAATGGGCATTGTACTCTATTATGGGCCTGATGAGGGATGAGTAAAGAGGCACGATGACCTCCCCTGATCTAGATGTGAATCCCTTTATGATTAGGTGGGCTATATAAAATGTTTTTCTAACCACTTTGGCCACGTGGTTATCAAATGAGAGATTGCTATCAACTTGGGTCCCCAGATCCCTAATTACTTCTTCTATACTTAATGGATTACCACCTATGTGGTAATTTGTGGGCACTTTGTTTTTGCCAAAGGGGATGACTATACACTTTTTGGCATTTAGCCTGAGGCCATGGCTCTGGCACCAGTTGTCTGTTTCTATGAGGCCCTTTTGGAGGATGCTCCTCTCATTTGCATGGCATTGCCTACTAATTCCTAGCTACTGCGCATAACACTGTCACTGCCCCTTAGCAACCCTTGCGCCATAAGTATGGTGCAGCATGCCTGCCATTGACTATTATGGGGAAATCATGATGTGTGTTTCATTGCGGTTTTATTCTAAATTTTTATTTATTCCTTGCACCGCTTCCCTGCGCTTCCACGTCACGATAGTACAATTATATATATTAAATGTTAATTTTATATTTTGTACATTTTTTTATGCCATTGGCTATATATTTAGCCATTGGCATATATTAACAATATAATACATGTGTTTGGTCGGCTGTCATGGCTCTGATTTTATGTTTGCAAAAGTGTAAACCGTTTTCTATGGTTTACATTTCTGCATGCTTACACTATGTCTGCACCACTCTCTTTTCTGGGTGGAGCCCAATTGGGTTCTGTAAGTGACCTAACAAGTAGTAACTCAACAGTGAATACTGCCCCCCCAACATGAGTTTTGAGGTGAGTGACAGTACCCCTTTCTGTGGGTGAGAAAATGCAACACCTCCAGAACAAAGTAGACTTACATGTAGCTTCTTCAAAGACTTTATCCAGACCTTTGATTTTATTTTGCCACCATCTTCTATTAAGTCCATACTCATATTTGGATTGTGTAAGTCATTTTTATAGTGTTTCTCTAATGAACTACTCATTAGATGAATGAACATTAAGATTTGTGTTTCCGGGGATCGGTTTTGGGCCCCTTCATTTTCTGTCTCCATTAACTTACTTACATTTCACACACAGCTAAATATTTTGATATGTACAAAGGTCTGCTATTCATTAAGTCTGTCCATTTGTCACATAGTGTCCCTTCTCGTACATGACTTCATAGTCATGGGTAAATGACTCAATGAAAATGACCTTTTCAGAGCCATTTTGAGGCTAAAATTAGGCTTAAAGAAGTCATGCCAAGCAGGCACAGCAGAGTGTTTTCCAATGTCAGTAAAATGATTAAACAATGATGGCCTACTTCCATTTTGCTTCAGCTGTTCATGTATTTTTAATCTGTTATGCCTTAACTGCTGTCCCTCAGTTTCCCGCTGTATTTTCTTTATTCCAGATGACAGTACTCTGTGATCTGCCTTTAGGAGAGTCATTAAGCACAATAAATAACATGAGAAGACTCTGAAGAACAGTGGATCCTGGCTATTTTCTTTTCACAATACTGTCCCCCTCTGTGAAATAAGTAAAACCTCACAATGGGCTTCTACTAAAATAACATGGTGTATCATAGACCCTTTATGTAATCCACATTAGAATGCACATAATTTTAATTTCTTCATACTGGTTTGACTATTTTCTGTCATTTGCTGCACAGTGGCCAGTCCTGAATTTCAGCCATTCAGAAGGTAGATGTAGAAAAGCATTTCAAACATGGATAGTGCATATGGCTAAATATAGTTTTTGAACTATTACTGTGATGACAACTGTGATGCCCCTGCACTGGCCCAGTAATCAAGGAGCCTCAATCCTCACCACTGGCATCAGTCGGGAATGTACACACTGGGAGGATGGCAAGTACATACACAGTAAAGTGCAATTTCCCTTAAGAGCACACAGAAATCACAGTCAGTCTGGGGCTGGTTTATCCCTCTTTCTCTAGATCCCCAATAAGACTCCCCACTGGCACAGCTGTAGGGTTGAGATCTCAGCTGAGTGGCCAAGCCAAAACCTCCAGCACCCTCTCTGTCCAGCCAGTGCTTTATGGCCCTTCTCAAGTAGCTGATACACACACACACACACACACACACTTTGGGGTTTGATTTATATACACACACACACACACACACACACACACACACACACACACACACACACACACACCTGGGAAAGGCTGGCACAGATTTACTAGCTTCTGTCCAGACTATGAGGTAATTCTAGCTGCCACCATCCAACTCTTTATCAGCTACTTAAGGCCCTTAACAAAGGGTTTCCAATCCTATTGTGTAATGTTACTGTTATACAAATGGTAGTCTGACCAAGAGCAAGGCCATTTAGGAGTGGCATGTACAGTGTTACCAAATAGATATGCAAGTACTCTAAGAGCTTACATATGTCTCACAGATATCAACCACAAAGATAGGTTTAAATATATTTAATAATAAGTAAATAATAAAAGAACAAGTCAATACTCAGTAAGTCATCAGTTATATCAGTGTTCAAAATCACAGGAAATATTTCAAACAACATTGCAGGACAGTCTCAGATAAATAAAGAAAACATCTAATCTATACTTTATTATATTCCAGTCTGAATCTAAAATAGTTACTATGCCCTAAAAACTTACTTACAGAACAACAAGCAGGCAGAAGTGCAGAAGGTGGTGCTTAGTTGATGTTTCCAGGTCAAAGACAAAATACAAAATGCACAGTCTCTCTCTGAGGGAGTTCTTAAATTGATATCAAATATTTATGCTGGGTTAGCTTAGATGACATCACTTTTTGTCACCTGACTTTAGTTCCCAAGCTAAACCCCCAGTGTAGCATTTGACATCTGCTTGTGAAAAATGCGCATCTTTCAGGTGTTTGCAGATTCTGGAAGTCATAAAACAATAAAACACTTTTATATCTAAAACCTAGTAATTACTTTTCTTTCAAGACAATAAAAACAAAACGTCTAGCTCTAGACATTGTGTCTGCTACTGCACTGAAATTGAAAGAGAGCATTTATAGCACAATCATAAAACAGTTTAATTTCAACTTATTTTCTTGAAGTTTTGCAAGGTTCTAGTTCTTAATGTTAAAACATATACATTTGCATAGTTTATATACATTTCTGTTCTTTTCCAGTAGGGTACACTGCGGACACATCCTTGAAGCTTAGTACTGCACAAACCCTGTTCTACACACACTTCTGTACCTGTAGTTTAATATACACGTAACCTGTACTTCTAATACATTTGTAAGAAAAACATATGAATCCTGTTGATATTTGCAGATGACATATAATTATTTTCAGGTAGCTGGGTTGGCAGTATTTCCGTCTGTTACATTTTTATATAAATCATATTAATATTTACAAATGACATGCAATTATTTACAAAATTCCAGCTAGCTGGGCTGGCAGTATTTCACTTTTGTCACAACAACCCCACAAAATCTGTTAATAAGTTCTTCATAAAAATAAATTACAGTTAAATATCATTATTATTACTTGTTCTTGTTTTGTTTTTTCTCATAAAGTTGATGGCATACTTTAAAAGTTTTAATAAGACTGCCAGTCTTAGAAGTTCAAAACCATTATACTATTTTCTTATACAAAAAATCAAATTAGTCAAGAATAAAGTTTGTCACACATTTTTATGTATGGGTTCTAGCAAATCAAGACCTCAGAAGAAAGAGGTAGATGAAAAGATATGCTTGAAATCTACTGGTCACTTATGATAGCTTCCACTACAGAGTTGTAAACAAATGTTAAGATGTGAGGCCCACTAGAGAAAAAAAAAGGTCAAAGCACGATCTTTAAAGGACATTACATCTAAGTGAGACAGGCTTAAATCAACAGCTTGTAGTAACAGGCTGAGTGCTGTGGAAGAACCCGTTTTGTTGTAGGATTCATTAATGGGTTTCCTGAACTCAGGCTTATCCATACTGTGGTCACACATTTGCTGTTTCATCCTTTGAAGGAACTGACTCGATTGCTACTATCTCTGGAGGTCTGATAGTATCTGATCAACCAGTTGACATCAGCCCTTGAATTTTTACTCTTGGTCCATTCTTATTGTGACAGCTTATGTCGCAATAATCAAGACAAATATTTTTCTGAAGATGATTTTCTATAAAAAGACACAATGAGTCACAGTCATAATTTTATTCTGATCAGGAGATGGTGAATCCAGACTTCTGATGATACTCTGCCAGGTGATCTATCTTTTAGAGTTACTCATTTAATGACCAACTGTCCTGTGTAGGAGAGACAATATTATTCTTCATGAAGAAAAGTGCTTGCTAGCATTTAAGGAAGGATCAGCAACATTATCTTTTTAATTTCTTTACAACTAGAATCCCAGTATCCACTACTTAAGTCACAGGTAGACTCTGTAGGTCTCCAAAGGACAAGCAAGATACTGTATGTACCTTAACTGAAAAGAAGACCCTTCTAGTATTACTCTTATTCTGAAGCTCTTCATGTAAAGAACATTGACTAAAATTCAGTGACAGAGAATTCTAGGCCTTGGACATCTTTGACATAAGGGTATTAGTTCTGCAGACTTGTCTGTTAGAACAGATAATTCTTTTACTAAAATGCTTCCATATCAGACATCATAAGATATCAGATCTTGGACGTGATCAACCACTTACCATATAACGTTGTTAAGACAAGTTTGAGAAGCTTGCATTTGCAGCTCATATGTTCCTAGTTACTTACTAGGGTATTTTCTGTGAAGATCTTTGGAAACTTAGCCATACAATCTTATTTAAGTTTTTAGTCTTTATATTTTAAGAACAGATAACCCAGAGATTAGCAGAACATTACATGTTGCTTCTGTCTGTGAGGACAAGGGTAATAAACCAGGGGTGAATTTGCAGTTACCTGTCCATTCGTCCAGATTACTTTTGAATGGTGTAAGAGAAGTACTTTGCTTTATGTGTAGAGAAAGATGATTGCAAAGAAATGGTATTCTCTGTGACATATATTTATCCCTCTAACAAGTTCAATTTATGCTGCAAAAGAGATTTTGATCTCTTGAGTGAGTGTTTATGCCCCCATTGGACTTGCGAATGTGCAGTAGATCTGACAGGATAGCGTCTGCTGAGGTTGTATATTCGAGGCATAAGTCTCCCCTCAGTAGCCTCTATGACATCAAAAAGAGGGACAAGGCTTTGAGATGGACTGCATAGTTTTTACCAAGGCACACTTCCTTTGGTTCTGCATATTTTTTCTATGATTTAGGTCCTTGATTTTCTAAGTAAGAAAGCAATATGGGCATTTAAGTTGTGTCAGATGTTTGGTTGGGTACATCCCACAGGAGGCATTATGCTCAATGATCTGCCTGATGAGTGTGGAATACTATGGAATGATTACATCTTAGGACCTGGATGTCATGTCCTTAGTGATAAGCCGTACTGTGAAAAAGGCCTTTCTTACAATAGTGGATACATGGTGATCAAAAGACATGTCATTGTCATGTCCCTAACTACTGGATTGCTTTTCAGGGCTGGAGAGAAGGGTTCAGAGCAGTGAAGAAGCTTGGTGAATATTTGACTCAGTGGGCATATTATTTGGTAGATGCAGGCGTTAGAGCTGTGGTGACAGCTGTGACAGTTATAATGTAGGCTGGATTGAGTAATCACCTTCATCCTGTTGATAATAAGCAACTTTTAATGGCAGTACCAATTGTGATGTATGCTTAGTCTGGAAAACCAGATAATGACATTTTGGGAGATATGGTTGATGCGGGGGGGGGGGGGGGGTTGGAGTGAAAGACAGAACTGTATGCAAAGTGTTTTCAGGAACAATGCTATGAACAAAGGAGATCATGCATATTTAAAATTAATACCAGGAGCACAACAGGAAAAGTAATTACTGTGACTCTTCCTGCTGTCAGCGTATTATGTTTGAAAGCATTGCAGTGAACTTCAGACAAAAGAGGGTTCTTAGCTAGGGTAAGCCACAGAACTTATGCAATACCCCAGCAAACATATTATATATATATATATATATATATATATATATATATATATATATATATATATATATATATAAAGAATTCAGAGCATCTAAGGGAATAGGGTTTATTCTGTATTCATTTTTGTATCACAGAAAGTCAACAAACTGAGCCAGTTCTTCTACTGGTATGTTACGATGAAAAATTACAGTTGCTGGCATTGAAAGTTTTTCTTTAATTATTAATTCGACGTAAGTGGTCTCTGGGCATGGAAGATGCTTACTAGTGCATTTCTGTTTCCAGCATACAGGAAATATGTATGATTCCAGTTGACAGCTAAGTAGGATTTTGGATGCATGTTCTGTTAAGGAGCACAGTAACAAGTACATAGAATATTATAAAATTAGGCAAGAAAGAGCTAGAATTTATTGGAGAAACTCAGCAAAGGAACAAAGCTATTGGGAGCATATAACTCAGGAGATAAGTCAAAGAGGAATAGGGAAGATGTTTAGACTGTAGATTAGAGACTGCCTTCCCTGCCAAGGATTAATAACATAGTATAGGCAAAGAGAAAGGGAAAGGAAGCGTTAAATGAAAGATCAGCTCTGATTAAGTTTATAGTCAGATCTAGAACAGAAGCTAAAGTTAAAACTGTGATAATTAGCAGGACATATAAAATCATACACGATAACTTTAATCAGAAGTCATTAGAAAAGACTGGGAAATTGGATTAGAATGGCGATATATAAAGAAGCAGTGGGAAGATATTTGTATGGCTGCAAAGTATGCATCAGAATCTAGAAGGTTTATCATTTTTGCATGGAAGTGTTTGCATAAGTATTTTTATACCTCAAGTAGACATAGAGAAGTTTTCTACAGGTAGACAGCAATTGGAGGTGTGATGAGAAAGAGAGGGGTACTTGGGAACATGTTGTTTAGGAATGCAGAGAGTTGGTAGATTTTAGAAATTCCATACAGGGTATTTTGTCAGAAATGCTGGGAGAGAAAATTCTTGTAACTAAGGAAAGTTTTTTTGTGCTGAGATATAGAAATCAAATTGCTTAGACATAGGAAGGACTTATTACATTCAGTGCTGTTGGCTGCCAGAAAAACAATTACTAGAAAATGGAAACCAAAAACTAAACCAGCTGTTGCAGAATTATTGAATGTTGTAAAGGGAGGTAAAAGAACTGGAAATGGAATCCTTAAAAAAGGGAAGGCGCAAACTACACAGAAATATATGGAATCTGTGAGAACAATACATACAAATAATGTTCAGTAGGACTTCAGTAATATACATAATGTTAAAATGAGACTTAATATGTATGTATAATGCATGAAAAGGAAAAACAATCTTTGTAATGGTTTGTTTTCTCTTTGTGGAATTAAATGTATACTCATCACTGTGTAATATGTGATGTTAATGATGGTTTTAAAAAAAGATTCCCGGTGATCCTTTTTCAGTTCTACTTTTAAGCATTTAATCTGATGTTGTTAATCTTCATGCATTCATCACTGATGAGTTCAGTTCCAAGCCCTCGGAAGCGAGTCAGCCTTATACCAAAGCTCGTGCCAGCCAAAAACTCTCGAGTTAAGAATTACCCTAATCCCCTTCTCCCTGTTACTTCAGATCTCGTTTGCCACATTGCCGTAAAGCCGCGTTCAAGTCAGCTTTCAGCTAAGTCTTTGATATTTTTGGAATATTTTGATATTGTTGATATCTCTAAATAGTTTAGTGTGTTTTCAGATAGTGTGTTACTTCCTGTATCTGTGTATCGCTAAGTCTTCTTTCCTGTCAACTACCTGTTGGTAATCTTTGTACCATCGCTGGTACACTCCCTTCTCCCTACCCGCTGTGGTAATTCTTTTATACCATTGTTGGTATTTTCTCTCTACTTTCTAGCTAGTTATAGTCATGTGCTTAGTTGTGGTAATCGGTTGGTTTTTCTCATCTTGTATTGCTGATATTGTTGGTATTAACATGTCTGATAAAAAGAGCACTTCAGGCTTCAAACAATGCCTGAAGTGTGGGAGGAAAATGCCTAATAGTGACCTTCATGATGATTGTGTTTACTGTTTGGGAGTGCCTCATCTCTTGGTACAACCCCCTTGCTCCTCCTGTCCTGGGTTTAGCTCATGTACCTTGAATGAGTGGAAAAATAAATTGATTTTGAAGGGCCTTCTCAAATTGCCTTTCTCAGTGGCTCTCTCTGCATCAGAGGGTTCACCCCCTCCTAGAAAAGAGGCCACATTCCGTTCCCTCCTCACTCTCTGGTGAGAAGGAAACACCGCCAAAACCAAAACTTCCAAAGCTTTCTGCACCGGAACAGAAGTTTTCACCTATGGCACCGTCTTCGGTACCATGTATGTCTTTAATATTGACGCCGATTCCCTCAACACCGACAACGTCTATGGCACCGAATGTGGCTGATGCAAAAAGTTTGACCTCCACCCCACTTATGACTCCGAGCCCTTCCACGGCACCAATAACTCAGACAGACATTACTGCTCCTATCGTCTCAACAATGGAGGTGGTGGTGCCATTAGACCTGCAAGCACGGACCCGATATTCCCTGTCTGTGGACCTCTACTTGGGACAGGCTTATAGTCCCTTCTTAGAGTGTCCAGAGTCCCCTTCGGGGATATCCACTAGATCCACCAGGAGCCTCTCTGAACTTGATGTGGTGTGCCTTGTGGACCAGCTGCTGACAGCTAGTGGGATTCCTTCTGATTCTAAATCCCAATCCCTTCTAGGACTTGGGTTTTCTGCTTCATGGAGTCGATCTTGCTGTCCTCCTTCGTCCTCCTTGCAGGTTCCGAAGCCCTCGGCACTGACACCTCTCTCGGCACCCTCGGCTTTGGTGCCAATAGTGGATATCACTTCAGCCACGGAGTCGACCCTTTGGCCTTCAGTTCCATTGGAACCGGGCCTTCCTCAGGCCTGGGATTGGACTGCAGGCTCCTCGGTTCCGAGTTCAGTGCCGGCTTTTTCTGTGGTGCTATCCACGGCTCCAGGAACCCTGTCGGTACCTCCACTCATGGGGGCGGGCTCACTGGAGCGGGGTGTGACTCTGGTTCCGCGGTTGTCCTTCTCGATTCCCAGCTCCCATCCCTCTTCAGGCAGCCCTGCTTTCCAGGCGATGGAGAAGGCTCTTGCCTCCATGAGCAAGCCTTCGGTGTTAGAACCCCCATGTCCTCCCCCTGTGCTGCAGCTGTCACAGGCCACCATCCCAGATCGAGCACGGGAGACACAGGAGACCCTATTCTTCCAGGTCCTCCTCAGAAGCTACCACTGAGGAGGTTCCTAGGAAGAAATCGTGCAAGAGGAAGCATGTGGACTCCCCTGAGGAGTCCCTCACCGAGGATATGGGTTACGATGAGGGGGAAGGGTCCCCACAATCACCGCCTGAAGATGTCTCCTTTGGAGACATCCTGCAGATCTTGAAACAGAGAGGTGATTAGGAGCCCAAAAACCCTACATTGGAGGAATCCTTTTTCCTGCAGACCTTTCGTACTTGACCACCTACCTCCTGATTGACCCTGCCTGCAGACGAGTTGGTTCAGCTTGTGGTGCAGCACACCTGGAAGAACCCTGACGCAGTTTAAGCAATCCCCAAGAGACCAGACAGGATCCTCTCTCCCCCTGAACAACATCCTCATTGGTCAAAAGGTCTACCGGTAGTTGCTATGGTGGTGGCGGCAGCCACGAACAAAGAGCTCGCTGAGGAGAGCTGCACTGTCCACTCGCCTAACAGGAGTCTCGAGCAGTGGACAGACTGGCGAAGTGAATTTTTGCTTTATCAACCTTTGCTATTCAGTCTTTGAACTACCTGGCACATTTCACCAGACTCCAGAGAGACCTCATCTCCGAACTCTCTGGTACTTTATCATGAAAGGTATCTGACGAGGTTAATGACAAGGTAGCCTCGCAGCTATCAACCCTGGAATCGATTTCTAATTCGTCCATGAGGTTGATTTCACGTGCAACCAAAGGGCCTGCCAGAGCTGCGGATTCAGGCATAGTTATGAGATGTCACGCCTGGATGCACCTGTGTGACTTCACGGATCCTTTTAAGTCTTCCTTCCTTAACGCTCCAGTGGAGGCATCTTCCCTGTTTGGCCCTAAAGTGAAGGACATATTAGACCCTGTCTGTGGTTGGTGTATGTTTCTCCACTCCTCAGCGTCCCTTTTCCAGGAACCAGAGAAGTGGGAAATTGTGGCACAAAAAATCTCAGAGTTCTTTTCACGACACACATGGCGAGTTCACCCCCAGAGGCAGAGGGGCCGACTCTTCCTGAAGGCGCCCCTACAGAGGCAGAAGGGGTCTGCGTAATCAGGGTTCCAGTGATTCCTTCTCTGGGCAGCCCTATTAGCTCTCCTGAAGAGCAGCCCAATTGTTTTCCTCTGGAAGCAGTCGGGGGACATTTTTCTTTGCACCCCAGTGCCTGGCTGTCTATTACCACTGACTCTTGGGTGCAGAAGATAATATCCAGAGGTTACCAAATCCCATTTTACTCCTACATAAAATCACCAAGAAGACTCCCAGATGTTCTACCAAGTCTAAGGGAAGAAGCAGCTCTACAAATAGAAAAGCTGCACTTAAAAATAGTCATCCAGAAAGTCCCACCAGGCCAGATAGGATCCGGATTTTACTCAAGGTTCTTTTTGGTGCCAAAAAAGACAGGGGACTGGAGACCAATTTTGGACGTAAGTTGTTTAAACAAGTTCATCAGCAAGACAAAATTCCAGATGGTCATGGTTCAGTCCATTCTCCCTTTTCTGGAGGAAGGCGATTGGATGTGCTTGATAGACCTTTGGGATGCGTACTACCACATTAAGATGGACAAATACTCCAGAAGGTTCCTTCGCTTCTGGCTAGGAGCCAATCATTACCAATTCTGTGCCCTGCCCTTCGGACTCTCTACAGCTTCCAGAGTGTTCACCAAATGCATGGCAGCAGTGACAGAGCACTTGAGACTGCAAGGATTCCGGGTGTTTCCATATCTAGATGATTGGCTCCTCACCACCCCCACCAAGCTTCTGCTGGTAAAAGCCTTGCACTACACCCTTTCTTTGGCCCATCGCCTGGGAATATCCATAAATTGGGAAAAGTCCAATCTATCTCCAACCCAAACCCTGGAGTTTAAAGGGGTAACATTCAATACCCGTTCTTGCTTGACCTCTCTTCCAGATCACAGGCTTCAAAGACTAAGGATCCAGCTGCGAGTGATACTCTGCCAAGACTTGGTTCCGGCTCGACAGGTCCTACAGCTGTTAGGGTCAATGGCAGCATCCATATCTATAGTACCCCTTGTAAGGTTTCACATGAAACTCTTACAGTGGCTTCTGCTGACCCAATGGTACCCAAATCAGCAACAGTTGTCCTCCGAAATTCATATTACAAATCTATGCAAACTAGATCTTTTTTGGTGGATGAAGCCAGATGCAGCACTTTGGAGTCGACCCTTCCATCCCCCCAACCCAGGGCCATCGTGACCACAGACTCTTCCCTGATGGGGTGGGGGGGCCATTATCAGGGAATGACTGTCCAAGACACATGGTCCGATTTAGAGGCCAGTCTGCATATAAATGTTCTAGAACTGAGGGTAGTGCTTTTGGGATTGCAAGCACTTTAGTCTGCCTTTCCTTCAGGAGCAATTGCTATCCAATTGGACAACATTTCAGTAGTTTGGTACATCAACAAACAAGGAAGAACCAAGTCCTATCCCCTATGTCAAGAGGCCATGAGAGTTTGGCAAAGGGAGATAGCTTCCAACCGCTTTCTGATAGCAATGCATATCCCAGGGAAATCCAACGTGATCACACACAGGTTGAGCAGGTGCAGTCTCCTGCCTCAGGAGTGGTCCCTCAACTCCAACTTAGCGGCAAAGATCTTCTGCCATTGGGGTCAGCCTTGCTGCGACCTATTTGCCTCCCCATTCAACTGCAAGTGCAGCAACTACTTTGCCATAATCCCCTGCATGGGGAGACCCCGAGGGACGCTCTTCTTCACGACTGGCCCGCTAGACTGCTTTATGCTTACCCTTCCATTCCTCTGATTCCTCAAGTTCTGAAGAAAGCTTTTCGGTTGAAAAACAAAATGGTCCTCATAACACCATATTGGCCCCGACAGGTATGGTTCCCCTTTCTCTGGCCTCATCTTCTTTGCAGACCGTGGCTCTTGGATCCAACTCCAGATCTGATTTCTCACCCTCAAGCCACTCGAATTTGTCCAGCCTCAAGCTCACAGCTTGGCTTCTCCACTTCCAGTGAATGGCATGCATTGTAATCTTTCCTCTCCAGTACGTGACATTATTCTGGCTTTGCAGAAACCATCCACCAGGAAACTCTATGCTGACAAATGGAAAAGATTTTCGATTTAGTCTAGACAGAGAGAACTAGATCCCTTTTCTGTACCCATCTCTGCTGTACTTCAGTATTTATTTAACTTTTTTGAGGAGGGTGCTGCAGCATCAACTATTCATGTACATTTAGCTGCCATTTCGAATTTTCATAATGGTTTTGGTGACTCCTGTTTAATCTCTCACCATTTGAGTAAACCTTTTTGAAATGAATCTATCATTTAAGACCTCTAATTATGCAGCCCACAGAACCCTGGAGTCTCACACTTGTTTTGCAATCCTTGATACGGCCCCCCCTTCGAGCTGGCAGCCATGTGTGACATCAAGGTTCTGTCCTGAAAATCTCTTTTTCTGGTGGGTATTACTTCGGCCAGACGCATTTCTGAGCTCCAAGCTCTCTGTACCAAGCATCCTTACTTGATTTTTCACAAGGACAGAGTATCACTACGGACCAGTCCTTCCTTCCTGCTGAAAGTAATTTCCGAGACTATTGATTTGCCTGTGTTTTTTCCTAACCTTTCCAACAAGGGAGAGTATTGCTTACATTTACTGGATGTTCACAGACAATTGAGGTTTTACTTAGACAAAACAAGAACAATCAGGAAATCAGACCAGTTATTTATTTCCTTTTCTGGTCCAAAAATGAGAAAGTCAGTCTCTAAAGTGACTCTATCCAAATGGCTCAGAGACTGTATAATTTTTATTTATAATCTAGAAAAGAAATCTGTTCCGCCAAACATTATGGCTCACTCCACAAGATCAATGGCAACTTCTGTGGCGTTTCACTCCAGAGCTTCAATGGACAACATCTGTGCAGCAGCTACTTGGGCTTTCCCCCATACCTTTGTCACTCTTTACAAGTTGGATCTGGTCTCCAGGGGAAGGGCAGGGCGTCCTTTGGTTCAGGGGTGCTCAGGAATGTTCTTCCATAGGGTAACCCATGGATATAAGGTAGCTGGGGACTGTGTCCCATCGGTGATGAATGGTTTGAAGATTAACAACATTAGATAAAGAAGTTATGTCTTACCATAACGTTCCATCTGTGTTGTTTATCTTCATCCATTCATCATGTCCCACCCTCCTTCCCCCGCCTAGAGGCTCCTGGGGGATATTTGGGTCCACTTCTTGGATAAGTTTTTCTTGCTCGGAAACAGCCTCTGCTTTACTTGTTAGGGGAGACTCAATCTGAGGTAACAGGGAGAAGGGGATTATGGGTAATTCTTAGTTTGAGAGTTTTTGGCTGGCGCGAGCTTTGGTATAAGGCCGACTTGGTTCCGAGGGCTCGGAACCGAACCCATCGGTGATGAATGGATGAAGATCAACAACACAGATGGAACGTATTGGTAAGACATAACTTATTTTTTTAGCATTTCCTCAGTCCTAGTGGTTTTCAGAGACTTGTCTTTGCTTTCCAGAAAGTCCAGTGCATCCACATTTATGCATTTCTGGATGACACATTAGTGGTGGCACGTCGTCCATTTATATTACAAAACTATTTCTTCATCGTTATAAGTTATTCCAGTCAGCTAGAGATACTTTCTGACAGATAAGTTCAAAAAGCAATTCAAAATGTAGTTTTTCTTTTTGGATGGAATACTGAACTCAGTCACCATGATTTATTTTCTTTGAGATGGTCTTAATTCTGTATATGTATGTATGTATGTGTGTGTGTGTGTGTGTGTGTGTGTGTGTGTGTGTGTGTGTGTGTGTGTGTGTGTGTGTGTGTGTATAAAAGAAAATAGTGAAACAGGTTAAAAACTTCAGGTTCTGGCAAGGGTGGTTGAGGAGAATGGAAGTCAGAAAGAAGTCGTCAAGTCTAGAATCAGAGGGGCTGCAGCCAACTGTGCAGCCAAATGGCATAGAGTGGCTGGGGTATTGCATGACAGAACAAAGCTAAAGAAGCTGATAAGTAAGGTGTACAAAACAGTAGTGTATTTAGTAATACTATATGTTGCAGAAACCTGGGCAGTAAAGGAAGCTAGAGGTGATGGAGGTGATGTGCCTGAGATAGGTGGCAGGATGCACACTCTGGGATAGATGAAGAAATGAGGACATCATAGCAGAAGCCAGAGTAACTCCAATTGCAGAAAAGGTCAAAGGGAAATATTGTGGTGGTTCAGGCACGTGTGCTGAAAAGCTGAAGACAATCTGATGATGAAGATTTAGAAGAGACATGAAGAACGCAAGAGGAAATGAGGGCATCTTGCAAAGAGGTGGATGGACTGTGTAAGAGAAGACCTGCAACAGTCAGCCATGAGTGTAAAAGAAGGTAGGAGAATGACATTGAATAGAGAGAAATAATGATAGTTGACACAACACCCTGACCCAGTGTAGAAGTGGGAAAAAAGGGAGTTGATGATAATGATGAAACACTCTACTGAACTTCAGTAAAATATTTTACATGGGGTTCTTCGATTCATGTCTTCATGTATCCTGACAACTGTTGAACTTTGTATACGGAAGATTTTCACTGGCACCTGAAAAATGTTTGAAGTCTGGCAGTAGATTTTCTTAGAGCAAATGCTTCCAGGTATGCCATCATTTAACAAATGAACAGATGTGTTGGGTATAACCAAGACTGTTGTCACTAAAACACCTTTCTCCTGTCTAGTGCATATCCAGGTTTTGAGAGAGAAGTCCTCAGATCTAGCCTGGGGAGCACATCTCAGTTAATATGAAGTTCAAGTTATGCGGTGACCAGAATATCCCACTGCCTGCATTACAGTCAAGCAGAAGAAAAGAGTGCTGCAGTCTTTCAGAGTGTAAAGATGTTCATTTGCGTACATATTATACAATGACTGTCCATTAACATTCAAAAACGTGCACGCTGATTGGTTAGCACAGCCAGAGTATCCATTGTAAAATCCAGCATATACCAATAGAAAAAAGTCTGGTCGCCTGGACTTTCTTCTATTAATATATGCTACGGTTCAGGTTGAGAAATCTGAAATGCAGACAGTTTAGAGAGAAACAATCATGTACATTATGCAAAACTAAAGAAATTTACCTGATTTGTCCAGATTTCAAACTTAGTTTTTTTTTAATAAAGAAAGAAGCAATTGAGATCTTCCTTTCTCTGTTGCTTCCTTTCCAAAGCACTGATGTACTGCATAAATGTGGGAATGTCCCATATGCATGCGCAGTACATCAAAAAAGTAGCAGGATATGTAAAGAAATCAGAAGAACACCACAGAGACATTATACAGACATTATTTAAGAAAACTAAGTAACGTTTTCTGAAATAATGTCATTTATAATATCAATAACCCATGACTGGGTGTGTGTGATGCTGGATTTACTCACAGTTCGCCTTCGTGACCAGGTAAATCCTGCATTACCCACACCCAGCCATGGGTTATTGCTGTATTAAACCATAACAACATGGAATTTAAACAAACAGAGGAGTCCTGGAGTTCATCCTTTGTTCAAAGAAGCAGTGTTCATTTTGGCAGTGTGCAATAAATGACAGCTAAAGCCTGCAGTTTTATCTTAGCTGTGCTGCAGATTCACTGGCCAAGAACTTGACTTGGGCACACAGTTAGCATTTGAGCAGGACAAGCATTTTAATCAGTAGCAGCTCATTGAAGCACACCTCCAGTTTGTTTTTGCAACAACGTACTGTGCTCACCATAAAAAGATTGAAAAATAGATGCAGTCTGTCATTATGCTGTGCCCACATGTTTTAGGAGATCTCAGTGAAAAAAAAAAAGATTCCTTAAAACAAGGTTTAGACCTTTGGTTTCCTTTGCATCCATCCATGTTTACCAACCAGAACCTTGACTGCATGCTGGAAAAGTTAACTTTAGAGCATTACTGACCCAGTTGATTCAGAAGGCATCAGTTGTTTAAGCAGTAATCCACTGCTGGGTGTGAGTATCACAGGATTTACCCATGGTTGGTGTGGTTTGATCACAAGGGCGAAGGCCGAGTGATTAAACGAAGCCAGCAGTGGGTAAGTCCTGTGATACCCACACCCAGGAGAGGATTATTGCTGTTATACAACGACATTATTTAAGAAAAACTCTGCTTACCTTTCTAAAATAATGTCATTGTATAGCAGCACTTTAGTGTTCTTCTGCCTCCTGTGCTACTTTCTGGTCTGCTATACATGCGCATGGCATGTACAACCAAACCCTTGCATAGTACATCAGTGCAGCGCAAGAGACTGGATTGTCTCCCCCTTTTAGTCTCACTTTTTTTGTTAAAGAAAGCATTGCTGGCTTGCGTGTTGTCTCCTTAAGAAAGTAGGACAAAAGACAGAATGGGACATTGGTAACTAGTGTCGGTCGTATAATGTCTAGCATTATTGAATGCTAAAATATATTCATGATACACCAGGTAATCAAAAATTTTACATGTGACAAGGTAAACACATATGGAAAATGAGAGAGATTCTGCAAAAGTTTGGGTACTTGTGAGGTATGGTTGCCAGCTGGTATTCATATGCCTCAACTGTCTAAACTTTTGCAGACTATTACTGATATTCCTTATAATTTTCCCTGTCTCACTTAAAATGTTTTCTTACTCAAATAAAAGAGCATATCTCAATAGAAAGTTGGATGCTTAAGCAGTTCAACGGCCAGACATCTTTCTGTTTGGATATGCTTGATTTACAACAAGCACACTGATTGGGATGTCCAGTCATTGTGCATGCTGTGGAATACCGATGACCTTTTATTGTATAATTTGTCTTTAATGACATTTTCTCCATTGGTTGTAGCCTCTGGTAAAAGGATCTCAGAACTCTAGGTGCAGGACGTTTTGCAGTCTTTTGACAGTGGCTGGATATCACGAACAGTAGACATACAACCATGAGCAAAAGAAATTTACTCCCACAGACTGCAAACCAAACACAGAAAATGGTAGAATTAGGTGGAGTTGAACTTTATTTGAACTTTATTAACTCAGCCTCTGGTGCCTTCATTTTGCTTTTATGGGACATCAGGTTGTTACTACTCACTGTTCTTTAAATTATCCACTCAGTTTGTTCTTTGTCATTGGATCATATTCCAGATAATTTAAAGAAACTGTTGCCATTTTATTTTTGAAGCATTAACCACACTTTTATAATATTAGACATGCATACATATTATAAGTTAAATTGCATACTTCCACTCAATGTGCAGATTAAGCAAATGAGGGAAAAAGCGTATCAAATCTGAAAATTAATTTAGATTTCATAGTTTTTAGATGTAGTTTCTTATTTCCACCAGTCAGGTGGGGAGTGCCAGGCACACAGAATGTTAACATTTGTTTCAACCAGCTTACTAATTATTCACAGGTGTAGCTGTCAAATTCTGAACATGCTTGGATTGAACATCCTTAGTATGGTAATGAAGTAAAAAATTGTAGATCAACACCAAGAAAAGTAAAATGAACTTTATTCACAGAATGAGCGCTTTCGCGTGCTTCCAACTGCACGCTTCTTCAGATGAGTATAAAACTTTAGTGAATCCATTCACTATATATACATAAAGTTAATAATTACTTAGCACACTAATTAGTGCAATAATTCAATTAAATTCAAATTGTTGGAAATACAAAAGTCAGCTTAAAGTGACAAACAGAATGCAATGCAAATGTCTTGTCTTGTTATAAATCATTGTACTTTGTTAAAGCTGTTAAATTACTAACTACTAAAGACTTTAAATAAACTTTAAATAAATAACAACCCATATTTATCTTGTGAAATATCTTATGTTCAGTGAACTATACACTATGGTAGGGAAAGCAACCAGATATAACACATCTAAAATCTCATGAGTTTTCGCAACATTGATGAAAACAAATTTTATATTATTTTATTAATTTTCATTTTTAAAAAACAATAAATATATTCAATATTTAAAACCAATTGATAATTAATAAATATATTATATGTTATAGATAAATATAAATATGAATAAATATAAAGTAAAAATGCACAGATATATATAATTGAATGAGAACAAGCTGGGCAGACATATAACATCAGACATGTTTTAATTATATATATATCTATCATATATCGCTAATTTATGCCATCAAATATGTATATGCCCAAGTATATGCATACATATATATGAACTGTATATCAATATATATAAAGAATATAAAAAATATATATAAAAATACGGAGGTATTTTGAAAATCCCCATATCAAATTATTTGTATATACAATTTAATTTATCATAACATTTAGTATTCTAACATAAATAATTATTTAAATATCTATAACAATAAATAAATATTCATAAATATTCAATATTAAATTTAAGAAGGTGCAGGAATAATTATATTGTTCTGTAACTTATCACTATATTTGCTACATATTGTCTTTTGTTACTTATAAGGAATATAGACCATTAAATCAAATAGCAACTACTTGATGGAACAGGAACCAAATATCATCCTGGTAACTATATGTTATGTATTACTCAGGTGTTTATTAGTATATATCTGTATACCAATATATTCACAGGATCAGTGATATTTTCGCTTCTTTAAATGTGACCTAATGCTAATGTAGCTATTCAGGCCCGGATGTTGTTGTGCCCGAAATCTGAAAATCCAGTCTAATTCTAGATTTTCTAGGTCATTGAAATTATCACCCCTTCTCTTATTTATCGGTCTTTTTTGTATCACCCTAAAGACAAATTTATGTTCAGGATACTCAGTAATATGTTTTGATAGTGCATTTTTTGGATCTGTTTTCTTTATAGCATATACATACTCCTGTATCCTGTCTCTTAGTCTTCTTGTTGTCATGCCAACATAGAAGACAGGACATATCTCACACGTGGCTAGATATATCACATTATTGTCCTCACAGTTAGCCGGACATCTAAATTCAAACTCAAACAATAATTCAGGATGTAAAAAACTCTTTCTTGTTGATATCCATTGGCATGAATTACATTTTCCACAAGGATGAGTACCTATATATTCCCTATTATTGGTCCTATCATTTAATTTCTCATTGCATAATATTCTTTTTAAGTTCTTCATATTTTTATAGGTGAAGGTAGGCTTTTCACCTATTATTCTTTTAATTTCCTCATTGGTAATCAATATTGACCAATGCTTGCTAATAATGTTGGTTAAGTATTTATTATCACTAGTGTAGCTAATTATACATCTAACCTGTTTTGAGTCTTGTTGTCCATATTGTCCTTCTAATTTATATTTATGCAATATCTTCTGCACATGTTTAGATTCATTAATAAAATTCTCTTTTAAACTAGCCACAATTTTTGGATTATACCCTCGATCTATAAATAGTTGTTCTAATTTATTAAATTCATTATTACGTTCACTTTCATTCTGGCATATCCTATGTAGCCTTGTATATTGTCCTTTTACAATGTTATTGAAAATAAACCTGGGGTGCATACTGTCGTATTGTAATAATGTATTTTTCCAGCATTTTTTCCTATAAAGGGATGTAGTTAATTTTCCATTACTATCTTTTTTGATGTTTAGATCTAGAAAATTTATGCTGGAATATGAATATTCAATTGAAAATCTTAAAAAATCTGTTGTTTTTTCTAGATCATTAATAAATGTTTTTAATTCAGTTGGGCTTCCATCCCATATTAGCAGTATGTCATCTACAAACCTATAGTATGCAAGCACCTTGCAATAATCTGGATGTGTGAATAGGTTAGTAATTTCCCATTTATAAACAGCCAAATTAGCGTGTTTGCGCAGGGGGTGCCCATGGCCACCCCCCACTGTTGAATACAGAATTGGCTGTTAAACATCATAACATTGTTAGTAAGGAATATCTCAAGTAAAGCATTTAATAAAATCTGTTCATGATTATTATAAAAAGAATTTCTATTTAATAAAAATCTCACTGCTTCAAGACCATAAGTATTAGGTATTGCTGTAAATAAACTTTGAACATCTAGAGTAACCAATAAATGATTTTTTAGTATATTATCTTGTAAATTACTTAGATTATTAAGTAGCTGATAAGAGTCCTTTAAGATAGTGGGAATTCCAGTGACTAATGGTTTAAATTTTCTTTCAATGAAAATTGAAATATTTTCTGTAACCCATTGATGTCCAACCACTATGGGGCGTAATGGTGGTGGTGATGTACCTTTGTGCATCTTGGGTAGTCCCTTGATGTATGGTATAGTCGGATGTTCAATGAACAAAAACATATAGAAATCATAGCTAATTTGTCTGGTTAACAATAAATCATAAATGTTTTGATGAACCTCACATATTAACTTATCTACCATCTTTATATCTATTTCCTTATAAGTGTTATCATCCTGTAGCAATAATCCCATATGATATAGGTAATCTTTTGTGTTCATAATGACCATCCCCCCCCCCTTTATCTGCCGGTCTTATCGTAATCTCTGTATTGTTAGCTAAGATGTTCATTGCTACCCTTTCATCATTGGTTACATTATGGAACAGCAATAAGGATCCTTTTTTATAATTGGAATAATGTTTATATAAATCATTTTCACATGCTTTTAGGAAACAATCCAGACAGGGATGTAATACAGGTGTAAACGCACCTTTCCTTTTAAAACATTCAAAACTATTCTGTATATTATTAGAATTATTAATATTCTTTGAAGTATGTTTAAAAAACATTTTTAAAGCAATGTTGCGTGTAAATACTCGATAATTTAAAGAAACTGTTTCCATTTTATTTTTGAAGCATTAACCACACTTTTATAATATTAGACATGCATACATATTATAAGTTAAATTGCATACTTCCACTCAATGTGCAGATTAAGCAAATGAGGGAAAAAGCGCATCAAATCTGAAAATTAATTTAGATTTCATAGTTTTTAGATGTAGTTCCTTATTTCCACCAGTCAGGTGGGGAGTGCCAGGCACACAGAATGTTAACATTTGTTTCAACCAGCTTACTAATTATTCACAGGTGTAGCTGTCAAATTCTGAACATGCTTGGATTGAACATCCTTAGTATGGTCTTGCATTCTCCATTTTTCTGGTCACTTTGTCTGCCCTGTATGCCATTTAGTTTCTAGATTGACATGTCAGTGGATAAATAACATCAGCAAAGTCACATATATAACTTCCCTTACAGCCACACCTATACTTTTTTCCGTGTATCTTAACCTCAGAACTTAATGAAACTTTAGAATATTTGCTACAAGGGACTGTCCCTTTCTTGCTCAAATGCAGTTCTTTAAAAAAAGCACACTGCCACTCACTGCATTTGCAACATTTCTCATTTTTCAAAACAAAGTAGGAAATAGTCAAATGTTTACCACCTTGTTCTCCTGACTTCAAAATGTGCCAATTTGTTTTAATTGATTTTGTTTTTGATTAGCATAAGTAATCACAAAAATAATCTCTGATTTTTGCTACTGCTGTTCATCCCCTGTTGCTTTGCTTGAAAACTCTCCTAATCCCTTGTCTTTTTGGTGTACCTTCTTTTGTAAGTGTACCTTGTCTCCTAAAGTCTTTCCTCTGTGTCTTTCCTCACCCCTAATTAATCCTCATCTCTTGCGGTGTTTTGACAAGCCCACATAAATGCACTGTATGACAAAGACACAAATATAAGAGACACGTGAGCAATGGCTACAATTGTTTTTCTGCATAATCTACTAAAAATATGTGTACTTTCCAATTAAATTTAGTTTTAAATAGTTCATCTGTGAAATATGAATGCTCAAGTGAATCTGATACTGTCATTGCTGTTTAACATTTTGCCAAACTTTTCAAAATCTGATCGATCAACCTTAGGCAAGAAACGTGACTCTTTAGTATATCTTATGTGCACAACTACAGGATCTTTAAAAGAAATCTGGACCATATACAAAGTGATTTTTAAATCCATAAAATGTGAGTATAGGCTGTGCTGTTTGCTGTCATTCCTTTATTTAAGTATCTCATTCCTCAGACTTGGAAGACATTATGAATGAGATGTAAGTCAATAAAGGTAAAGTAAAATTAGCTCAGGGTTCTTCATCAGGTAAAGTAAAATTAGCTCGCGGTGCTTCATCTATAGCCTTGGCCACAGCCCTAAAGCTTCAGATCATGAATGCTACAATGACAGCCGCTCAAAAATAATAATTTTGCCAAACATCCTTTTTCATCATTCTTAACATATCTCCTGTATCCATGGCGTAAGTGTTACTCCTGTTCTAAGATTTTATCCATAAATCTATAAATAAACCTATATTGTATTAAAAAGACTCCAAATCTGAAATAACTGGCCTGTCTGGAGAGTGCTTTTGGGGTAGTATAAAAATGGCATCTTTCAGGTTTGTTAACATACAACTTCACATGTATTATTTTAAGAAAACCCAACTGGACGGGAATAGAAAGGGGCAACAAGTAAATGTCTCAACTTATTATTGCTGGGCTACTCTGAGTTATTCATACACAAAATATAAAGGCTAAGACACCTAACTTGGGAATGTAAGTCTAAGTTTTTAATGATCCTCACAGATCGATAGCCTAGTAAGTACCTGTGAGCCTATGTAAATAATAAATGCAAATGTATTTTTGACAAAAACAAACAAACAAAAAGTATTTGAGTAATTATTGGCACTGCAGAAGGAATGTAGTTAGGGTTGGCCTTAGCAGCAGCAGGGCCCAATTTAGGATATAGTTTTGGGACTCCCAAGCCACAATCATACTTTTCAACTTTTTGTTCAACAATTCTAGTCAGAGACCTAAAATAAGGGGGAAAGTCTGTATATTACTCTAATGTACTTAAAAAAGTTAATTGAATATCACGCTTTGCTTCAACATGCATTTTAGAACAATAAGAAATATGAAATTATAAAGTCTGGCATTATTGTGTTGAGGCAAAGTTGGAGACAGTTTGCAAGATTCTAGACAGTTGAGAAGGACCAAAGAATATCCTTACAACCAGGCAGAGGTCAGAAAATACACAAATTCACAGTACTAATGAAATAATCTGACCACCACGACTGTTGTGGTGTTCAGAATATTTCATTAGTACACTTGAGGTGGATCATGGTTAAAGGAGGCCCTAGGCAGTGTAATGGACCACATGCACACTATTTTCTTCTTTACTTTTTACAGTGATCACAGAGATATGGATTTAATTTAAAAAAGTTATTTCAAATTTTACATGGGAAAAAAAAACACTGACAACCATTTGCCAAACAAAACACTGTCACATTAAACACAAACAGCATGAGAAACAATAAACTTCCCATCCCCCGAAACTCACATTTATTGAAAATACATCTGGCAACCCATTAAACTAAGAGACATGCTAGAATTCATAGTCAAATGACATACGGTGAAGCTCTAATTAGCTATGTGAACAATGCAGGAATTGAGAAGACAGTGTGTAACTCATTTGCTAACAGTTTGAGACAGCCCAGTGGACACAAGCATTTTCCAGAGCAGCCTAGGAGCCCTGCCTGGTGAAGTGAGTTGACCTGAGTCACAGAAGACAAATGAAGGCTGCACTACATGAAGCAGCTTATTAACAGCTCATAGCCTTCCTCATCTTTACTGTGTCCCAGAAAAACTGATGTGCCCAAACAAACACAGTGCATTATGCCTGACAAACACGCACAGTAAATTCAGCATGTATAACTCACATTTCATGCTGTCCAGTTTATTCACAACCAAACAGTAAACACATTGTCAGTACTAAACAAAACAAGAAAACCTATGATCACCCAAAAAGAAATCAGTTCCTTGTTTTACGCCATAACTACACACACATAGACACACACACACACACACACACACACACACACACACACACACACACACACGCACACACTCACACACAACCCCTCTGGCTATATACACATCAGATGCTTGCTTATGATCAAGTGAATGAAAAAATATTTAAATAATAACCTAAAAGTTCTCACTTCATATAGTGCAGCTCGTTACACCCCCGTGCCCTCCAACCTATTAGTGCAAGAAAAGACAAGCAACCAAAAATCAGGAGCAGATTATAAATATTGGTCTTATATACCTAGAAAAGTGCTAGGATAGTAGGTTTTACTTTATCAGACATTTTCTAATTGAATATGAAGTTAGGAACTGTAATATTTATCTTTATTTAGTGACTACAGTCCCCAACACTTTAACAGAAAGCAAAAAAATTGACAAGAAGTAAACCACAAATGTTAGAAAAATCCATTGCAACTCCCCTCTGCCCTCTCAACTTAGCTCAGGAATTAGAGAACAAAAACAAAATCAGGAATCGATCTAAATATTTCTCATATACTTGAGCAACAAGCTTTGCATTAGCAAGTACTTTGTGAAGGATATCAAGTGTGAAAGTTACATGCTTGATATTAATTGATAACTGCACTCCACAGTAACTTGCTAGGAAGCCTACACACACACACACACACACACACACACACACACACACACACACACACACACACACACACACACACACATATCTTTGCTTGCAGGCAATTCTGAAAGACTGCTACCAGCTTCCTCAAAATCTTCTTTGTAACAGCTTCCCTGTCCACAGATCTGAGCACGATACGGTACTTTCATTGAAAAGACCATGCTCTTAGATTGGCCCACTTCATCTTCAAGGTTGAAAAAGGTCATGTTTTTTTGTGTGGCTGAGAATGCTCTGTCATTGGTGGAGCTCATGTGGCTGGAAAGTCTCTCTCTGTCTCTCTCTCTCTCTCTCTCTCTCATTCACCAAGCTCAAGAAGTGTGGTGGGTAGGGATGTCACTGTTATACACTTCAACATTCTTTCATTCCTTGGAAGACTGGGAGATGTTTTTTAATCATTAACGTGAAGAACTTTTTAGCTGCAATTCTAGTATGGGGCCCCCTAGTCTAATCGGCCTAATCAGCCTAAGGCCAATCCTGAAAGTAGTAAAATAATGCCTTTGAATGATGTTGTCCAAGAAGACTGTAAACCATGTTGTCAACTCCTACATCACAAGATATCTTGTTTCTTTTCTTTCCACAACTTCCTTTTCACATTTTCCACACTGGAAAAATACTTATATTATTTTGGTTGCAAAAAAAGTCATGAAGTACCTCCTGTTTTGATTATTTGTTTGTTTGTCTGTCTGTAACATCTCTGTCATGTTTCCACTCATCAAGCTTTGACTCAGCGTCTAGTAATCTTTTGTGTAGATAGGGTAATGTTTGTATCAGGTTTAAAGTCCTAACCAGGTAGATTACCAGGCCTCAACTGTCAAGGTGCCAGACCCTTGTTTATAAATGTTTCCAGCAGCAATTAATTAATTATAATACAAATGTGATTATTTTTCTCATTAAATTTGATAACTCTTACAAATGCTCAGTCTCTGGCGTGAACTTCATTCATGATCTAAATATTCAGTAAGTCTAATTACACCACTGTGTTTTGGTGTTCCTGAATGATGACTAATAGCCATGCTTTGTCCTTCTTTCAAAACTTCAGGAACATCAGACAATAATCTCATTGCCATTTTAAATCTGTAAAGAAATCAGGAATGCAACAGTAACTACTAGTTTACTCCAACACACTAAAATCACAAAACAGAAAAGAAAATTGCAGAATTGAGTGCAGATGTAATTTGTTAAGTCACAGACCTTGGTGTCTCAGCCTACTGGCCTCGAGGGGCATCGTACTGTTACCTGTCACACCATTATTTAAATTAGCCATTTATTTAATTTAATTTTTATCCCGTGGTAAAAGTTCAGTTAATAATTTAAATAATTATTATTCATATTATTATTCTGGAGATAAGAAAGATAAGATAAGTAAAGATTAAATATGTTAATCGGGGTAGAGAAGTGATCCACATTGACCTATTTCATGCTCTTCCAGCGAGCCCTGTTTAAATTAATGGCTCAGGGTCACACAGTAAGCAAATTGAGACAAACACAATCTAGGTTAGGCCCTTGAGGAAACAGTGCATCAAATTTCAAAATGAATTCAGACTCCAAGGCTGTTAAATGAAGTTCCTGTCTCCAGCTCTGTTCTTCTAGAATGGATCAAGCATACAGATTCAAATGCACAGCTGTCAGTTCTGAATGTGCTTGGATTAACCATCGCTTACACTTTTATACATTCTCAGTTTTGTTGTCACTTTATCTGCCCAGGTTATCATTTAGGATTTCTGCATTTTTTTATGAATAAGTAAAGTATATTTGTACTTGATTTTGTTTGTCATTTTCTTCACCATTTTTGGTTTGTGTTGTGTTGGAGTATCTCTGAATTCATGCAGCTGCCATTTTCCCTTCAAAGTATGAGAAAGGAGAAAGCATTTTCTATGTATTTTAGACAGTCACAGACAGCTGAAATTTTAAGAAAATGAAGGATAACAGAGTATTCCTAAGCTGTTGTCTCCTTTAGAGAGAAACAATGCTTACCTCTTTGTGAGTAATCAGTATGTACATGGCTATCCATTACCTTGTTTTTGTCATGAGACAAGCAGCAGAACCCTAAAAGAACCTGACAGGCATACCTACTTAGGGTTGTTGTTGTTTCTGCTGCGTAGATCAGAAATATAACTGTCAAAGACATTTTAGAAGCTGCTGTATGGAAAAGCATTCTCACTGTTATTAAACCTTATATGCCTGATACTCATCCTAGAAATGAGACATGCTTTGCGTTTACAGTAGGTCTTCTAACTGTCCTCCATCTTAGATTTCCTTAGGAGCTGAGACAGTGCCGTAATTTTGTTGTTTCCTGCCACACTGTAAGTAATTCAAGTTTGTGAGATACTCATCCAGGGCCGTAGCTGGATCATTTAGCATCTAGTACCGGCCCACTCCCTCAGCTCTTTAAGTAAAGAGCAGAAAAAGGACTTCAGCTTTTACTGTTGAAAACCAGTGGGTACTATGCCCCCAACCTACTACTGAAGAGGAAAAAAGGACTTTGGCTTTTACTGTACAAAACTTCCTATAGCAGCCATGTCCACCCCACACCTCAGACTCTAAAAGTGAAGTGCAGAAAAAAAAGGTGGGGACTTTGGCTTTTACTGTAGAAATTGATTGGTCAGCTTCATTCAGCAGACTGATCAACCTCCCTCCGAGCTCTCAATTAAAGAACAAATAACTTTGTAAGTAGGCTTGTTACATACAGCTTTACACATATGGCACTGCACAGTGCCTTTCTCTGTCAGCATTTCAGTACAGAAGGAATGCAACAACTCTTATTTGCGCCCTGTCATACTTTGCACCTGGGACGCCTGCTCTCTTCGTCCCACCTTTGCTATGCTTCTAGTACCACTAGTGTAGTGTACTACTAGTACTGAACAACTTGATCTCTTTGCTGGATCTGCACACAGATCCAGAGTATTAGTGGTACTTGAGAGTGTCATGCATCGTGGAAAATTATCCTCAGTACATATTCCTGTTTGGTTTATAGTGTAACTGCTCTTAATTTACTGTTACTTGTTTACTTCAAGTTTCAGTACTAGTAGTTCACTTAATAGCCTAGTGTTTACCATCATTTTGCAGGTTTTGCAATATAGACAGGGTGGAATTTTAAGATTAGGTAGCCGATTTTCAATGTGTGCAAGAAATCGAGTCAGCATATTCACCATGAGAGTGCACAGTCATTTTTTTTTTTTGTAATATCTTTATTTTATGCATTTGTGTCCCATTTTATATTGTCTTCATTAAGGTCAAGGCAGAAAAGTGTCTACAAAAGTCAGTTGGGTCACTTTTCAAGGTGACTAAGTGAATAAAATAAGCAAAACCTAAAACAGTTTGAGGGCATTAGAATGGAAACATGCTGAAGGGTGTGCTGCCTTTCGCCTTTCTGAGATCTTATGGGTGGTTCATGTCACACAGCTTCATGAAGAGTGTAGCGTACCATGCCATGAAATTCCTTTTACTAGTAACCATTGTAAAAGTGTGCCTCAGAGATCTTTCAGTAAGGATATCAAACAGTTGTTATTTCCTTCTTGAAGCTTTCTCGTGTTTGTATTTGGTCCTGGCACACCGTTTCTTTTGTAACTGCAGTCAGCTGCATGAAGATGTGCACTAGATAATGCTTATGTCTTTCTCAGCTTTTGAACATTACTTGAGACTTTAGCACCATGCATCAAACTTCGTCTTTGCTGATGATTATTGTTAATACAATGAAGCTGTTTAACATTTACATATTCATAGTTGCTTATTTGAAATGTTAGGATAAGAAATCAAGTTTAAAAACAGAGTAAATGTGCCATTTTCATAAATTATGTTTCTTGCCAGGACTGGGCAAAACCAGGGCCATATGATCAGCCTACAGTTAATACTCTGCAACGCCGAAAGGAGAAGCGAGAGTCTGAGCCTGTGGCTACAGCACCACCAGGGCAGCCTGGCCAGCAAGAGGAGGCACAGAAGGCCAAGAGTGTGACAGCTCCCACCACAGCAAAAGTAAACCATTAGATAACTGCATGCCTTTTAGGGACATTTTGTGTAGTGTTATGAAAAAGTGAAATATTTTTTAAACCTTAAAATGCAGCAGAGTAAGTCAACTGTTAATAGTAAATTAATGATTTTTTTTCTTTCTTTATGTAATCCTTTATGTGTAGGTTAAAATGTTATGCTACCTGGAACATAATCATATAGGGTAGCAGTGTATGGAAACAGAATTATGTATTGTTGGGGAATTATTTGTTCTTTTAGGAGAGAGGTGTACTCCTATAAGGTAGATATGGTCTCCCCATCAATGATGGCCACCTCATTATCTGCACATGGCATTATAGCAAAACTGCTGTGGCAGACTGGAGACGCACACTGACTTGTCCTGCTTCAAGTCATTCTATCCCAATCCTATTCCTTGGAGTTCACTGTCCATCTGCATCCCTGGGTAGTTAAAGAACAAATTTCCTGTTGTAAATCTCTCTAATGAGCATCATGTGGACATCCATCTGACTGGTTAACAAGGACTGTAGATAGGCTGATGGTCCTGCTCTCATCTCCCTTTAGAGTATTAAATGATCGTAGACTTCATCCTGACTAAAAGCTGTGACATACGAAGTACAGTTAGTGTCAGGTACTTTTGGATTCCTTGTGAAGAGAAGAAACACTCTGTTATGGTGTGTGTGTGTGTGTGTGTGTGTGTGTGTGTGTGTGTGTGTGTGTGTGTGTGTGTGTGTGTGTGTGTGTGTGTGTGTTTATATAAAATGCCAAGCTTAATTGTGAGTCATTTGTGACTGACACTCCACAGATATAAATTTTGTTTGATATAAGTTTAAAGTATGAGATCTGGGTATTCACCTTTCTTCAAGGCACAGTAATCTCAGAGTTAGCATATTTAAGCAAGAAGAATGAGGGGGCAGGGATGGCAAAGCACCTTGCAAAAATGAATTTTGATTTGCCCTGTTTTGCTGTCACTTTGACACTTACTGATCACACTTCCGAGTGTTGATTACTCCTGTGTATATGGGACTTCTTCAGATTATCATTTCATAACATAGAACTGCATATGGTCAAGTCCATGCGATCCACATTTGGAAAAATTGAACTGTTTGTGCTTAGATTGCAGTACAGTGGGTATCAGAGAATTTTTCCTTTTCCACACTGTAGTATAATCTCAGAGTTGTTATATATAATTAGGAAGTATGGGGCAACAGCTGAGCTTGACCCCCTACAAAAACAGTTTACGTAATTTTGTAGTTTTTGATGTTCTGCAAAGTCGATCATATATGTTCGACCATAGTTTAATGTTATAGAAAGTCAGTGTAACAAAATATATCCCTACATGTACACATACACACATATATACATATATCGATATATATATATATATATATATATATATATATATATATATGTAT